>NC_092817.1:143030798-143330798 GCF_023375885.2 Dermacentor andersoni | reverse complement strand
AGCTGAAGGGAGCCTGATTACAGGCATAAATCACTGTATCTGCTAGGCACAAGCAAGTTTGGCAAGGACACTGGTTTGCGAAAGGAGAAAGTGATTGGGCATTTGGCCTACACAAGGTGTGCTGAAGGCGCAAGCTGAAGGGAGCCTGATTACAGGCATAAATGTGCTCAGAGAAACCGCAAGACAAGTAGTAAACTGCAGTTTCTTTTTTTTCTCAAAGACAGTGAACTGTCAATGAGATGTGCTTGTAAACGAGGGCACGAGCGCCACACAATACTTCCTGTTCAATGGGCCAGGTTTCTGCAGAAGATATGTGCTGCCCTAGGTGGCAAAAATGAGGAAACCATACGGCATATTCTGATCAGGGTTGACAAGGGAGATTACGAGCATTCAGAACCAAGTTGTATACAGTGACCAAGGAGTTCCCACGGACCAAGAAATTGCCACCAAAAAAAAAGAAAAAAAAAAAGCGAAGCCGTGAGCAATTTTTGCACAAAATGCGTTCTCTGCTGAACCTACTGGCACAGGCAGCATCTTAACGGGTGCACGAATAGTCATTTTTGAGAGAGGCGAATAGCAGCAGAATGTTCGCATCTTAGTGTTTAGCAAGCTTAGCTTTAACTTTATAAGTTTGTCATTACAATACACGTTACGAAGCCTTACTTATTAAGCATAACTGAAGCATTAGGAACAGATGTTTCTTCACCAACCTAGGACTCGTTGGAGAGTTCAAATGACGGCAGTGTAGCCAACAATGTCTGGGTACCTTCTCATTTTTTTTGCCTGCCATGGCTGCGAGGTAAAATTTATCACACATTTTTCTCTAAATTCACGTTTGATTAAGCACAGTTCATGATTGTGAAAATTCAAAACTATTTGGAAAAATTCATATTTATGAGTACCATATTTACTCGCATAATGTACCCACCACCCACCTCTGTTCTAGAAAACTAACTACAGACTTTTTTTTTAAGTTTCATATAAAGAATGAACACCCAACCTTCAGGGATGGTGTGCAGAATGCCTGCTCTATCTCAGCGTGATCGGTCAGCGCCGTGACCTATTACAAGGTCATTGCGCCACAATATGGCGAACACCATTTGAAGCGACCGATGTTGAACACCGGAGACACAGACGCAGGTGATGCAGAAATGGCACTCGTAGACTGCACACTTTCAGTGTGAGCGATGATGATGATGATGACGGTGCACAATGCTTCACCATTGCAATGTTGTCGCTCGCAGCGCCATGCTAGTGTGGTGGCAGAACAAAGTAAGGCGATGCACTTGGTCCCATCGCATCACTCTGCTGCTCACTATTTCGCCACAAGCTTTCTCTTTAGTTGATCGGGCTCTGCACCGCGACAGTTAAGCCAGTTACATGACTGGTATCAAATAGAAGGTCGTACTGCATGGCCTACAGCATGGTTCCCATGCTCTAGGGCATGCTGTATGGCATTTCACCGTGAACGTGCACTGATGGAGGAAACAACGAATTTAGAGCTACAAAGAAAGATTGTCACGGATACATCCATTTGGTGCAAAGGTAGTAAAGCTGTGGTTGCAAATTCTTTCGTTATCTCTACAGTGATGAAATTTCGGCTCTTTAAAAAAAAATGCATGTCAAAAGTTTTTCCCCCTGCATAATAAATCCTCCCCTCCAAATTTACCGTCAACTTATTCGAAAGAAATGTGTTTTCATTATGCGAGTGAATGTGGTAGTGGCTATTAGATTCGAAGACAACTTGAATGGAACAAGATTCAATTCATAATTCAAAAGTTTCACATAATTTGGTCAACTCTAATCAACATTACACACGCAAATCAGCGTTCAAATAAACTATGGGTGTGCAAATATTCAAAAATTTTGAATATTATCGAATATTATATTTTTAATATTCAGATTCGATTCGAAAACTAGGTATTCGAATATTCGATTGGATACAAATACTCGAAACAAATCGAATATATTGCAGGCTTTCTATTTCTATCTATCTATTTATTTCTATCTAATTTAAGAAAGGTAGCCTGATGTTGTGCTGAATTTTGCAATAATTTCATGCCGCTGGCGAAATTTTGCCCGTAACGTGTGCTTAGCCACTGGTCGTCTAAGCTTTGCAGGAAAGCCAGCATCTCAATAGCAAGAGGCAAGGGTTTGCAAACAATGAGGGTGCACTCTTTTGCAGGTGCGACCTCGAATCTTGAGCTTATTGCTTGACGGCAAATGCAATGAGTGACGACTGGTGCCATCATGCATCGGGAAATTGATGCAGTAAAATAAGGCACAGGTAGGCGAGAACAAGACAACTAGAGGAAATTACTCAATTTTCCAATGCTAACATGAGCCAAATACTGAATCATTTAGTATCACACCTTACTATTCAATTTTTCTTTTTACCAATAAAAATGTAATTGCAATGTTCAAACATGCTAAAATAAAACAACTTGCTAATAGATGCACGAGCATATCATTATTTGAAATTCGATTCAACTTTAAATGCCAATTATTCATATTCATTTCATATTCGAAAATTTCGATATTCACACAGCCCTAAAATTAACACAGCGAACGCACCTGTCGGATGCAAACCCATGCAGGGGGTGCTGTTCAAAGCTGAACTGGGGGGAAGCGTCCAGACCAAAGACGGGCGCTGCTGATGCAGGCGCGGCCCCGTACGCACCCCCCGGTGACATCTGGGGCCCCGGTGGAGAGAGGAGTGGGTCGCCCCCGAAGCCGGGTTGAGGCTGTGGTTGCTGCTGCGGTGTTCGAGGAGAGTTCACCCGAGCCGCCGCTGCAACGAATGGCATGAACAGTGAGCACATCTGCGAGTGTGTCCTGCATTTATGACACTCTGCAACATTGTGCAGCTTTTGTCATGCTCTGTACTTCCACTAGCCTAATGCGTTAGGCTGTTATTGCATTCCACAGCGCTAGCTTAAACGTAATCACATGTAGCTTCATCGCCACGCTTTGTCAGCAAATTTTGCTGTGTTACGACGTCAAGTTAACGCTGATAATGCCAGGTCCGGCATTTCAAGACGGTGTTTTAGTGTCAAATTAGAATGCAAGCTCTAACCTTCACACCTGCTGTTAATTGTCTTTTTAAGTATGACAAGCGCGTGGCTAAGTTTTCAGAGCTTAGAAAGTATGTGTCAGTATTGCTGTAATGTTATCCCTATCATTTTCTGTTCCACTGCTTGTAGTACGGTCGTCAGTGTTTCCTTTTTACCCTCCAAGTGGCAGCCCCGTAAGGTTAAGGAGGGACTTGGCTTTTGAAATGAGCTTCTTTATTTCTCCATGGAGGTGGTGGTAATGTTTCTGCGACGTTACGATCGCACGAAACAGGATCGTGTCAATAAGGGTCTACTGTACTGGCAGAATGTGCCAATTGTACCACACACTTTTACCCCTGCATGCAAGTGTCTGCCCGCTCACCCGGCACTGACATGGCCCTCTGCAGGCGACCATGCTGGGAAGGAGGACCGGGGGAGGGCCCGCCTCTGTTGGCTGGAGCAAAAGGGAACTGCTCCCCAAAAGGTGACGGGTTTCGAGACAGGCCGGCCCCCGGGCTGGCCGCTGGCCGCAGGACCCCTCCAGCCATCTGCTGCTGGGGCTGGGGTTGCCGTGCCTGGCTCACAAAGCGTGCCTGCTGTTGCTGTTGCTGCTGCTGTTGCTGCTGCTGCTGCTGTTGTTGTTGTTGCTGCTGCTGCTGTTGCTGCTGCACGCCGAAATTACCCTGCACGGGACAGATGGTGTGACCACTGTCTTCACACATGCACTTCCTGAAGTCAAGAAGTGCTTTTCATTACAAATGAATCTGGAATTTCTATTGACTGACTAGGTTGGATGACCCAAGTTGGTACACTTTGGGTCATATTTTAGAACTTCATTTTGCACCAAAATAAAGATAGTTTCTATGGTGCTTGCATGGGTAAAGGTTGCAGCGGTTCAGCAGAAAGAATTAAAAAATTAAATTTTGCAGTTTTGATGCCAAGACCACAATCTGATTGTGAAACACACCGTAGTGGGGGACACCGAATTAACTTTGAACCCCTGTGGCTCTTTAACATGCACAGAAATCTAATTACACAAGCATCTTTGCGTTTCATCCTCATCAAAATGTGACTGCCACGGCTGGGATCGAACGCGCGACCTCAGCTCAGAAGCACGATGCTAAGCCACCATGGCGGGCGAACACACTTCAGGAGTCGGGACACAGATGTGGCGGGAGGCACCAGAACGGGACCATCAGCGGAGGGGTTCGCACCTGTGAGAGCTGGGCATTGAGCATGGGGTTCTGCTGCTGGAGGGATGCAGCCTGGGGCCGTGGAGACCACTGAGGGGGCCCATTGCCCCCACCGCCACCGGGAGAGCCCAAGTGAGGGGAACCGGGACTCGGGTATGGACTAGGGAAGCCGCCTCCCTGTTGTGGCTGCGGCTGCTGCGGCGAGTAGCGCTGCCCGGGAGACAGCTGCTGGGGCTGCGCAGGGCCAAGAGGTTTGGGAGAGGAGGAAAAGTCAGCAGGGTCTAGAATGCAGTAAAAAAATGGATGCATTGAACTCTTGCAGGATATGGTGTCAATGTTGGCCATTTCCTTCCTTGTTTTACATGTTCTGCTTTCAACTACACGTGTACAAATGAACAAATTGCTTAGCAGTGAAAGACGAATTGCGAGTCGGCGAATGATTAGGTGTACATACCCTCGTCCTTGCTCCGGATACCACTGTAAGTCTTCCAATGGTTGAAGGATTAAGGGCAACGTTTGATTGCCAGTTAGTCTGCTGATGGAAGGAAGATACATCAAGAAAAAAAAAAGTTTTGCACTAAGAGGACTTAAGGACATGCCCTTTAACACCAGGCAAATTTCACACCTAGCAGAACTCTCAGAAAGGAAAATTACTATGGGTGTGCGAATATAAAAATTTTCTAATAGGAATCAAATCGAGTATTTAGCCTTATATATCAAATCAAATATCAAATAATAATGTCCACAAGTATTTATTAACAAGTTGGGTAAATTGGTAAATGTTGGAACATTGCAAATGCATTGTCAATGTGAAAAAAAACACTAAACTAGCATGCCGTTATCATAAAACAGTGTATTTGGCTCATAAGAAAATTTTGCAATTCCACTAGCTCGGCTCGCCCCAGCCTGTGCCTTATTATACCACATCAAATACCCATAAACTCGGAGGCATCTGACCTTGTGTCAGTCGTCACTCATTGCGCTTGCTGTCAAGCAATAAGCTCAGAATTGGGAGTGGCGCTGAAAAAAGAAAGGAAAAGTGCACCCTCGTCCACAAACCTGTGCCTCTTGCTACTGAGAGGCTGGCTTTCCCGCAATGTTCAGGCATTTAGTGGCTAAGTGTGCTTTACAGGCGAAATTTCACTAGCAGCATGAAATCGTCACTAATTCAGCAAAAAATCACCTCAATATTCTTAGATTAGATTAAGAAAAATGCTAAGAACCTTGTCCGCTCCCGCACGAAAGCAACATACTCGACTTGATTTGAATATTCATATCCAACCAAACATCTGAGCGTTTTCCAATATCATACTTTTTTAATCGAATATGAATATTAAAAATATAATCAATTATGTTCAACCTTTTGAAATATTTGCACACTACTATTAGTTACAGCAAAACGCCAAACTGCAGTGTGAAATCGACCTCGGAGTCTGGCTTATGGAACAACCATTCCACACATGAAAAACTTATGCAAACATACAACCATACTGAAACTGCCAACACAAAAACGTGGTACCAGCTCCTCCACGATAACATACTCATCAGGGTCCTTAATAAATTGTTGCAAGTTATCGCTCCTGTGTGTCGTCTTCTTTTTTCACGGTCCTCCAAACTCCATCAAAACTGCCACATTACTCAACTCATTTTGAAAGTTGTGAAATCAACTACTAGTGATAAAAAAGTTCATTAGGTGCATTACAACATGAAAAAGGCTGCCAACAACCATACATGCTCCTGTTTCACTATCACCATAATGCCTTTTTTGCCTTGCTCATCCACTTCTGCAGCCACCTTGCTCACGATCGTGGAAAGTCAAGTGCCAGGTTGTGCTTCAGTGCTCATGCCTTGTGGTGCAGTGAAACCTCGTTAAACCGTAGTTGACCGGAGCTCAGAAAAAGTATGTACTAAACGGTAGTACTGCTCAACTTAAATAGCATGAGATCGTCCACTTCCCTGTTAAAAATGGAACTCAGGGAGAGTGCGATGAAAGGGCAAAATCATGCAGTATTTACTCCACGACCTCCTCTATGAAGTTTATATAGGAGGTCGTGATTTATTCACTTCGCACGACAAAAGTCTCGTTATTTTCGCTTGATGCTGTGGTGGCCAAGCAGCGACGACAGCGGCCTCAAACTTACTGAAGCTGTGAGCCAGCTTTTCAGCCAGCCCCCTCTCCTCGGCAAATACTCGCATGACAGATTCCTCGTTGGCGTTGCATATTATCCGCGCACAGGCGTGGTAGCGCTACAGATGTCGCGGGGCGCCTTTTTCATTGCGGGGTGCTGTTCTCGTCGCGATGATTGCATTCATGCGGCTGACGCAACGCGCGGCTTCTGCCACTATCAGGCCTGAATCTCCCGTGCTGTCGCTTTCCGTGTCGTCCTCATCACTGTCATTAGGAGACACTTCGGCAACAGAGGCAACGATGGCGAAAAGTCTAACCTCGTAGCCGACATTTTTCCACAGTCACAACAGCGCTGCCGAGCAACCTCTCCGCATTCCAAATGCCACACACCGTAGTCAACGGTAGATCTCTGTCGCATGCCAGCGCCGACTTCTCTGTGCCAGGTTTGATGGCGCGAGCGATGTCCAATTTCCTATGCTGAGCACCCGGTGTTTTTTTTATCCAAGCTTCGTCATGACGCCAGTCCTTGCTTGCACGACGCTGAAATGATGTTGATGTTGATGTGGCTTCACACGCGAACGCACAGGGCGCTTGGAGGCCGTTGCTTCGATCTCTGAGGCTTGTTCTGACAGGCCGCTCGATGGGGACGACGCATCGCTGTGATTGCTCGACGTTCGGGCTTGAGCCCGAACTTGTTGGCATTCTGCAATTACACCGCTTTGTTTGCCAGAATCGTCTTAAGTGAAGATTCAGGTATCTTAAGGTCCCGGGCAATGCTGGATTTTGTGGCTCCATGCCGCTTTTCTGATTCCTCGATAATATTCAGCTTATCGCCGAGCGACAGAACTGTCCGCTTTCGGGACATCGTGCGTCGCGTTGCTCCACGCAACTCAAAACCTCCGCTGAACGCTAGTCGCTAGGATTACGACGAAGAACACGTGCGATAAACCTAGGCCTCTCCGCGCTACCGTGTCGGCGATCTGCTGCTGGGAAATTGGAAGGAGAGAAACACTTCCCCAGCGCGACGAGAGGAGATGCCTCCGAGAAGAGAGGGAGAAAGTGATTGCGGAGATGAAAAGGCGCTATTTCAGCACAACGAGCATCGCGGGCGGTTGCTGGTGGGGGAGAGGAAAGCGATGGGAGAGGTGGAGCGAAGTGAGGAGAGACTCGCGGCACCTTTCGTTTGTCCGCCGTTCCGTCCCGAGCTTCACGAGGGTCGTCGTATAACGCAGGTCAGGCGTAAGATTGCATCGGATAACCGGGGTTTTTAATGCATTGCTTCTATGGTGACTTCGCTGGGACTCTGCTAATCCGCCATAAAACCCGGGTTGCCGCAAAACCGGGGGACGTATAGCCGGGGTTCCACCGTAAAAAGATCGCAAATCGCAAAAAAGATAGATTTTTGGCAACGACGCGTTTCGGTATCTGCAATGCCTAATCTACATTGTATCAAAATGGTTTGACTGAAAACGTGCTAAAAGTGCCCGAAAAAAATTAATTTATCAGTGCATAGGGTGAGAAAACAGCTTTAAATCGCGTAAAATCACCGCAGTTCGTGGAGCCCTAACTCGTCTTTCCCGCCACCGAACGCCGCCATCTTGGTATCGTTCGAAAGCTCGAAGTTTCGCCATTCCGTTTCTGAATTCTTCGGTCGTCGCCATCTTGTAACAAACACACAAACACAAAAGAAGCGCGGGCCTGCTAGAGGCGGTCACACGGGCCCTGCGATGAAAGCGGGCCTCCGATTGGTTGCCGTACTGAAAGGCGTCTTGCCATTGGTTACTGCTGCAGCAGCGGGCAAGCTGGCAACCACAGCGGACCGCAGTTGTCTGCTTTGAAAACCCCGCCGGTGTCGTTCTTCGTTTGACACTCGCAGAATTCGGATTTATGAAAGCTCCCAGGTCAGTGATCGATCGTCGCTCACTCGAAAAGAACTTTTAAATGAAGCATGCCTTCGGAAAACGGAAGCGCGAGCCTCCTACGGCGAGAAAAAGACGGCGGCCAGCGGAGAACCCGACTGAACACGCGGATAACGTGCCCTTGCACCGTGCGATTCCAGCAGCGATGCCGACAATCGCCCTGTGACATCGACACTGATAACCAAGCCACCGGAAGACGTGCCAACGGAGGAGGCTCTCGCACCTGTGCGTACGGCCGCGCGAGTTGGCAACCGAGATCGCGTTGTTGGAGGTGACGCGGGTCGAAGGTCTCCATCGCCGGCAGAGACGGTGTGCATTTCCGATGCATCGTGCGACAGGGACACGAAGCCTGCGAGTAAGCTTCAACCGTCGACGAGCTACATACTGTATGGTGACTCAAGGCTCACCAGACGAATCGTCGCACGATTCAGACGCGCCTCGAGCCGCGTTTTGTGTCAGCGGTGACTGCAGAAGCGCAGGCATGCAGTGTTCGCGACTCCCTTCGCGCAGTGTCCGCGACTGAGCGGAAGCAGCAATGCCAAGAACAAATTTCGGCCCCTTGTGACTGAATTCATTATTATGCCTGTTTCCGCGATGAACTCTTTGATCGCTAAAACTCTGTGCCCAAGATGCCAACAGCGTTCTGTGGGTGTGCAGTGCGATACCAGGCTCGGTCTGGCAGTGAAAATGGTGGTCATGCACTACTCCAGACGGCGCAAGAAAAGGATAAAGAACGCCTGAAGAAGGCATCCAAAGCCCACCAAACAATGAGGCAAAGGTGTAAGAAGATGCCTGACAGCAATGATTCAAAATATTACAGCCCTGGTGCTTTTTAATAAATTTGCAGTGCTTTTAAAACTTTGCGGCCAGTTTTCTCAATTGCATTTTTTTGTCAATCACCTCGCTCGTGGAAAGCGTAGCACAACAATGGCTGGACCGATTTTGGCCCAGTTTGTTTTGCTGTGATCCACAAGCTGTGCTGCACTTAAAGACAGTCCTGAAATGTTTCTTTATCTTTCCATTATTTAATTATTTCACAATTACTACATGGCTCCATGCAGTGAAGCACAGTCATGTGCATGTTATGTTGAGCAAAAAATTATTAGCGCACTAAAAAAAAAATCGAACACTGTCTTGATGTAGATTAGACATCTGGGCAAACATGCAAAGTATTCCCAGCTCCCTATCATGTTTCGTTACTGTGCCAGGCTTTCCGCAAGCAAGGAACTTATAAATTCTTATAAAACAAAAACTAATTAAGATATCCTAATGAAATTTTAGATTTGTCTCTTTATTGCAATGTGCAGTGTGTGTGCCAAATTTCAGCCCTTTCTGTCAAGAAACAAAAAAGTTAATTCTGATCCCCTCCTCCCCCCTTAAGCACGTACGGTTTAACGAGGTTTTACTGTACTACAGGCTCCTCCTCGTGAGTCCAAGCTCACTCATGCAGCACATGCACCCATCACGGCAGATAAACTTCCTGTCAACCTCTGCGATGCAATGCTGTGACTTGCTGCACAGTAAAGACATCATCCGGGCTGGGATAATGTGACAGATTTATTAACCTGTCATCCCTTGTCACACTTCGTCAGTGGAGACGGCAGTGCTCCAACCCCATTTTCAACGAAATCAGCTCGCCAGGAGCAGCGGATGAGTGGCACAGAATTGAGCTGAAGGAATCGCCACATTGTAGTACCAGCCCGGGTGTCTGTAATGCAAATGTGGAGGCAACCAATGTTCCTAGCTGAGAGTAACTCCTTTGTTAGTTTCTTTGTGGAGACAGACAGGCTCTGATGCTGCGGTCAGTGATTTGACTAGGTTACTGCGGAGGTTACCAACCCACATTACTAGGCTTACTGTGAAGGTCACATCTCTTTGTGGCATACAGCAGGTTTAAATACCGCGATGGTGGCTGGAAAGGAGGGTAAGGGTGCTGGAAATGGGAAGACGGTGCCAAGAGGTGGTAAGACTACCGCCTGGTGGGACAAGTGATGACGTTATTAGACCACACGACAGAGCGAAAACTACACACCTGCCAGAGCGTGGCATGACACACTGGTGTTCAGTTGGCCAATGCGGCGGAGCAGACGTCAAAGCTTCGCTTACACCAATATCCACAGTGCACTTAGACCTGCCTGATAATTTGCTCACACCAGTGGGTATCTCAAGCAAGTAGCTTCCATTTACAAGCACCAATTCCCGACGTCGTCGTCAATTAGCCCTGTGACATGCCAATAGCATAACTGGAGCAAGAACGGCAGGCAGATTTATTAAACAAGGCTGCTGCAAGGGAGTAAATGTGATGTGAGACTCAACCGGAAATTCTGCGTGTCTAGCAGGTTCCGCGCAAGCGCAGCATCTGGCAACTTTAATTTTGTCTGACAGCTACAGATTTGTTGCCGACAAGTGGCAAAGGCTTTATTTACAGCATCTCAGCTTCAAAACACTGATGCATGTGGCCAGCACGCACCTCTGCGCTGCCTGAAGCACACAGCAGGCGGCGCTGGAGGAAGTGAATCTAATGCTGACAAGGGTTGCGCACCCTCAACAGTGCGAACATGGAAGTGAATGGACAGAGTTCAATGCATACAGACTGCAAGCTCGTGAACAAATGCGACACACTGACAAGGAGCCAGGGTTCGGATGCTGGAACAAAAAGGCAGTCTCTCCACTTGCTCTTCGCCACCAGCCATTTTTGACAGCGACTTTTGGCACAAAAGTGAAGAAAAACTCGTCCCATGGTGCTTACAAAAATGCTTATCAAAATTATCATAAGTGAAAATCATCGCAGTCCTGCCATCGAGGCCAATGACCTAAGCTCTCTCACGCATATCACTCAGTTCCGCTGCTCGTTCCCAACCATCTTGTGCAGCTTGTAGAAGTCTGTTGCGCAGTTTACACAGTACAAACCTTCGTGGCCATTTTTTTGCCATGGGTTTGTACTAGTTAGGAATGTATTACTTAGAAAGTGTTAGCAGAAGGGTCCAAGATTATGTAAAAAATGGTCAGTGCGTGTCGAAAAGTTTGGCGCAGTATATCAAGCATAACACAAGTGAAGCAGACCTAGGCTTGCAAATACAGGGATGAATCCTGTTAGTGTTCACCTTGAGAACATATCCATTTTCTCTGCTGCCAAAGTTCTGATTGGCTTGGCTGGGGTACCAGCGAGAAAGGAACAGGCCCACATAGCCAGTTCCCTTCTTAATGGTTCAGCTCCAGCCAATCAGCAGCAGCCGAAACGGACAGCCCATTTGCAGAATACCCCACCCCCAGTTATACCGTGCAAGCAAGCAACAAAGCAGTCAGATGTTCATTCGTGTAATGGGCAAGAGGATAAATAGGTGACGTATTATGTCACTTATAAGGAAACTAGATTCACATTTATCACTCTTGTGTTGCTTGCTCAGTATTACGGTCGAACCTGCTTATAACAAACTTCATTATAATGAAATTCTAGATATAACGAAGTATTAAATTCCAATGTAACTACCGTATTTACTCGCATAATGACCGCACCTCTGAATTTTGTCGTCAAAATTCGATTCTTTTTTTATTTCCTGTGTAATGATCGCACCCCGAACTTGCCGCAGCGATATGTCGTGTGCCAACTCTAGCTAATAACGATCCCACTTACCATCTGTCGAATGCTACGCGAACGACTCTTCAAGACAAACCAAGCGGTCTGCACGCACCAAACATTTTTAAGTAGATGCCCCATTTCATTACTTTACTTCACTTTCCGTACTTCCATGACAAAAAGAGGTACAACCAAACTTGCCTTTATTATGTGTAGGATTTATAATGGTTGTGGTCAACAAAAAAAAAAAAAAAAAGGTGCCTCTCGATTCTTTTTATCTGCACGTGTGGGCACGCAGGAAATCGCAAGCAGCAACGATAGTAGCCACGTTTACACTGATACGTTAGAAGTGTACCCTATTCATACGCCAACGCTTGTAACACACCTAAGATATTCGCCGACCCTTAGCGGAAAAGTGCCTTATTAGGATAGTAGTGAAGACAAATGCCACAGTTTTCGCAGCATGCCGGCCATCACTGCAGTCACTGGCAGCTAAGCGCGCCCATCTGTTTCTGTCCCCTCAAAGTGGACATGGCTACGTTATTGCCGCAAACTTGCCGATATTAACGATATTATTCACTACTGATATGGAAGAAACTGTTTCAATGCACGTAGTGTACTCACGAGAAGAAGAAAAAATCGCGTTAGGCTTGCTCTGCCCACCACCATTTTCGTTTTGGTGTCCCGCACTACACACAGTGGCAGCCGCCTATTTGTTGACCTTTTGTCATCCCGCAGCAAACGCGGGGATGAAAAAAAAAATGTTTTTCTACTCGCGGGAAATTTAACCCGCGTAATGATCGCACCCCTGAATTTGCGTCAATTTCTGCTTGCGAATGCACCTCCTCTGAAGTGGAGTAGCACCATGTTCAATATAAAGTGCAAATGTGATAACATCCTATAACACCCCACGTGCTGTTTGCTTTGAGTGCGAGTGAAAGCAGGCAAGGGTGAGCCGAGAGGGATGGTGGCTTGATACGAGTGCCGTCTTCCTGTGCGAGCAAGGAGGGTTTTTCTTTTTTTTTCTATTGCAGAGGCAACAATGCATCAGGTTTTGCTAGCACATGCTCCACCAAGACCAGTGCCACCTAAAACGGAGACACGTCTCTCCCTTCTTTAGTCCTTCATTCTGCAGCCGTACCAGCTAGATGTGCCACGAAAGAATGTAACCCGTGTGCCCACACAGTCGCACTTTTCGGATGTTGTCATTCAGATGCGAGCGATACAGTCGCATGTTCACGGCAAGGAACATGAAAAACAAACAAAAGGAAACACTGCATTTTGGAGGCGACGTGGAGATTCCTTTTTGTCAGCGGTTTTCTCTGCGTCAGCGTCTGTTTTGCAGACACCGTTCTTACAACACGGTGCTACGGTGGTGCACGGTTGGAAAGCTATAGAAAATAGCAACAGTGAGGGCCAAGAGTCAACAGTGACATAGTCACGGATAGCTCATACGGTGACAACTGATGAACTGATGTGCCAATGGTCGGAATGAATAAATTTTGGGCTTTCACTGAATGACCGTTCAGAACAACAAACAATTTGCTGCAGTTCCCTGAAGTTCGTTTTATCGGGTCTTCACTTGTTTCAGTGAAGGCTTAAATTGTAAAAAATGGTGCAGCACAGTCGACTCCCATTAATACGAAGTTCACAGAGACCATGAAAAACTTTGAATTAAATGAACTTCCAATTAACCACAATAAACAAAAATGGACATTTTTATCAGTTTATGAAAAAAAATTGGTAACTGCCCTCTGCTTCTGCTTGGAGAATCTTGCTACGGAAAGTAAGTTCTGTAGACTGCAGATGTGTCCAAATGCTTCGTCTGCATTGTTCTGTGCAGCAAAAAACCGCTGCATGAGCGCAAGGCCTGCAGCTACATCAGCAGCTTGAGGCTGTAACTCAGTTTCAACATGGTCGTTGATGCCGCTTTCATTACTAGTCTCGTGGCGCCGAACAATCTCAATGATCTCAAATGTTCATCAGCGCACCACACGTCTCGACTGCACTGTCCAGGGCAACATGCTCTTCGAAACGGACATCACCAAGAGCTGCTCTGAGACAATTGTCATCAAGTTCACTTGTCTGCGCTTCCCCCGTTGGACAACACAAACCATTCCCTGAAGCAGTTGAAATGAAACTACAAGCCCTGAAGCAGTTGGCAATGGTTTCTTGTTTAATGCGAACCCAAGCTCATCAGTGATGCGACAGCACCTCCTGAAGCCCTATCTTCTTCCTGGTTAAAGCAACACACTAAAATAGTGCAAATTCTGTTGCATATTTCTTCCAACTATTTCGCCATGAGATAAAGAAAGGTCTTAAGGATTACTGAAAAAGAAATTTGAAATTTTGATCACGCCAGCCATTTATTTGCCACGTCCCCCTTCGTTTTCCTACTTTCCTTGCGTTTAGATTCGTACCAGAGATTCAACTGTACTAAAATTCCAGAGTCGTCGGTTTAATGACTACCATATCATTTTGAGCAATTTCCAAGCAGACATTCCAACTATTTGATACATGCAATAACAGTAAATGTCCTTAATTTCGTACAATAGGTCCCAAACCCGATGGCCAACAAGAGGCTCACCTGTTGCTGAGGGGGACTGAGCACACCTCCAAACCGTGGAGACAGCTGCTGCGGCGCCTCACCACCAGACATTCCACCTCTCTGCGCAGAAGCGACACAAAAGGAGAACACACGATCAGAGCTCAACCTTTTTCCCTGTTGCACTTTACATGTCTGCGGGACATTTGACATCTTGTGGGGTGTGCCATACTAACAAACTTTCATGCAAGGCACCACCCTCTTTCCGGTACCCCTGCCCCCACCTTTAAGTTACACAACTGGGTCGCACCATTAAAGGGAACATACCACTCTCAAGCAACATCCTGTAGGCCACTAGCATCGCAAGAAGACCTTCCTTTAATCCTATGATTCTCATGGATGACACTGCAAATATACGACTGCAAACTTTTCACATTTTTCGCAAGCATTTGCGCTGTCTTTTAACATTCATTTAGCATTTTCTAAATGCATTTTTCTTACGATACATTTTCATGATACAGGATAACTGAACTCCGCCATCTCTGATCATCCAAGTTTTAATGAAACATAAATAAGCCACACCAGGTGGTTTTGCTCTGAGCAATACGCTGACCACCTTTGCGAGCAGCTACGTGCAAAAACACAAAGGTCCCAACACAGGGGTGAAACTGATGAGAAAAACTGGCCAGTCATCTCTGCACAACCATCTTCAATGCCGTGCTAGTGGCCATGAGTACAGGAAAGCTGCCCCGCCCCACTCGCTCTGGACACAAAGTCTGACGACCCAAAATGCTGGAGGGACACCCACGTTGTCACCCTTGTGGCTCGGTGGTCATAAAGAAGCTCACATGTACAGCAGCCACTATGCTACAACACCATTCCATACGGAAAGGACAAGTGAGACTAAACCACACTCAAGGCTTGCCACACACACAGGTATGAGCAGCATACCTGTCTTTCACACTTGCCATGCACAATGAACTGTTTGAAAGACACCTGCAGGCAGCTGGTGCCAATGTTGGTTAAGTACAGGACAGAGAACAGCACAGACTGAACAGTGCAGAACAGCCCAACAGCGCAGACAAACACAAGCAAGATGCTGCTGCTCCATAGTTGAGGCACACACTAATCCAGCTCCCTACTTTGAATAAATAGTTGGGAATTTACGTACCAAAGTCATGTGTGGTGGAACACAGAATATGGTTGGCTAGCGTCTTGGCTAGTGGCTCTACGGCATATTTCGGCTGGACACGTGTCAACACTGACTAACCAACTTCAACACTTCTCAAGTCTTGAGCGGTTAACTAGTGTCTTCTTGGCTAACAGCTCTGCGATGTTAGTGACTGAACACACAAGAACACTGAACCCCCCACCCCTGAGAGTTTAAATAAGAGTGTTGAGCAGTTGGCTAGCGTATGGCTGGCTAACGCTGAGCAGGCAGCTAGGTAGGTTGACTAGTGTCTCGACTAGTGTCCCAACAACAGCCAAGACAGAGATTTTCTAAGTACACCTTGGCTAGTGGCTGCGTAACACATAGGTAACAAAACAACTCTGCCCCACCCCTTCTCAGGAATGTTCCAAGCGTTGAGCAGTTGGCAGCGGCGAAGACAGGAAGCAAGCGCTCGAGTAGGAGGTGTATGGGGAAGCACGCACCGGTCTGAATATCTTCATCATTCTCTCCTGCAGGTCCCTGCCCTGTGCCTGGCTCAGGTGGTAGCTGTGCTGCACAGCACGCATGCAAGGCCCACTTGGCTCACGCTTTTGTGTCACACGTACAACCACTATCGCTGTGCTCGACATGTGCAAGATACGCACACACGCCATACAAGGCATGTCCATCAACCTGTACGTCCATCATGGGAAGCAAGCTGCAAGATTTCTGCTCAGCCTTCTCTGCAGGCCTGCCCTACGAGGCTCGCTAGTACTGAGGAACTGTCTCCACATTGCACTGTGAACCAGTCACCATCTCTGCAGTGGATGCCTCTAGATCATACGAGCAGTCTATGTGAATAAATAAAAAGTGAGGCCTCCATACACCTTTTAAAGGGACACTAAAGGCAAACATTAAGTCAAGCTAAAGTGACAGATTAGTGCTCGAGAATCTCTAAGGCTTCAACATCATTGCGAACAGAGCCTTAGTAATACAAAAATTGAGGTAAATGCAGGACACAATTAGAGATTCTGTAAGACATTCACGTACTTGCCCATAACAAAGTCACTCCTTATATGAATTTTTTCACTAGTACTCAACCACTCATTACAAAAACATCATTGTACAGGGTGTGTCCGGAAAGTAATGTGATTATATTTTTTCCGGCACTGCTATTGGACGTACCTCGATCGGTTTGGTTGGGTTAGGTTGGGGGACTCTTAGCTTTTCATAATTGCCTAGCACAGCCTGTTCCAAGCCCTGAGAGCGTCAGGCTCGCTGTTTCCGTGAACCTCCCGATAGTGCTCTGTCACGGTGCGCGATGGCATCCGCACGCAAACAACGGAACGCGATCAAGTTCTGTGCTAAACTCGATAAGAGTCTTGCCAATACCTACCAAATGATTCAGCAAGCATACGTAAATTCTGTTTTGCCATATTCTCAAGCTTCAAGGTGGTTGAAGGCGTTTAAAGGGGGCCTAGAAGACATGGATGATGAATCCCACTCTGGATGGCCGTCAACGAACAAAAGTGACAAAAATGTGTCTCGCATTCGTTATCTTTTGAACACCAACCGTCGAATTAGTGTGCAGATGATAGCACAGACTTTCAATATTCCGAAAACCACGTTGCACGACTTCGCAAGTGACAATTTGAACACGTGGAAAGTGTGCGCAAAGCTGGTTACCAAACTGTTAACTGACGACTGACCCCAAGAACAACCGAGTGGTGATTGTCAGTGAACTTTTAGAACGTGTGCAAATGGAACCTTTCTTATTATTTTTTTTGACAGTGTCATTGCTGGCAACGAAACATGGGTATCTGAGTATGATCCTGAGATGAAGCGCTAAAGTTGCGAATGGCACATCTCGGAGTCCCCTCACCCCAAGAAGGCAAGAATGAGCAAGTCGAAAGTGATAACAATGCTAATTGTCTTTTTCGACGCCAAGGGTGTGGTTCAGAAAGAATTAGTACCCCAAGGGCAGACAGTCAACGCCGCCTACTACGTGGATGTGCTCGAGAGATCGAGAAGAAGGGTCCTCCGAGCGCGAAAGGATATCGCCAATACCTGGCAGTTGCACCATGACAACGCTCCCAGCCACACTTCTCTGTGCGTGCAGGAGTTCCTGGCCAAGCACAGCTTGGTGACGCTGCCCCAGGCCCCCATAGTTCTGACTGGCGGACTTTTTTCTCTTCCCGAGAATCAAAATCGCCCTGAAAGGAGCTTGTTTTGGGGCCATCGAAGCCAACCAAACTGCCATAACAAAGGCTCTAAAAGAGGTTTCCGTCGACACCTTCCAGGATGCATACAGTGCATGGCAGAGTCACTCGCAAAAATGTGAAGATGCCAGAGGAGACTACTTCGAAGAATTCTAAAGGTTTGTAACGATCTCTTGAGTAAACGTTTTTCTACGGATAAAATTGCATTGCTTTCCGGACACACCCTTTATTTCATTATATGAGGAAAGTAAATGCTACTTGTTCAGTTCTACTTTACTTTTAGAAAAAAAATCTCATGGGCAGTACGCTTGACTACGAAGCGGGCAGTCGCAACGTCTCATTTTCACTCGACTCCTCGTTGCCCGTGCTTTCTTATTTCAGTAGTTTAGTTATTGCTTAGTGCTGCACTGGTTTTGCTGGCTCGCGAAACTCACGCAAACTGCCAGTAGCAGAGAATTCCACTTCCATGTGATGTCGCGGGATGGCCGAGCGGTCCACACCACTTGACCAAAAGCAGCTGCAGCAGCAAATCCACCGCTCTGTTTTCACTCAGTTTCTCCACGGCCGTGCAATAGCATTTTGTGCAAAAAAACCGCACCGCCATCTGTCGGCCGCCATTTTACTCTGTGACGGCAGCAAAGGGCGGTGATGGCATATGCAACATCACCACTCCCCAATTAGGTGACAGAAGATTTGAATTGCGACAAAGGTATTCGGGCCCTTCAGACGCAATTTTCTCGTAAGTCTTGGCACGAAACAACCGTTGCGGGGTTTTTGGAATGGTATTAAAAGAGCCCACGTCGAGTTAGTATTTGCCTTTAGTGTCTCTTTAAAGACCTTGCCAAAAGTGACACGCATACAACCCTTTACATTTGAGCCTCATCAGTTCAGAAAATAACACTACTTGGGATGCCATCAGCTCCTGTGAACCCTATCCTTTGGCATTCAAGTTTTATTTATATAACAGGCACTTGGTCGCATGAAAGAATTTGAACAAGCACAGCACCGACACTGCAAATGTGATAACGGCAGTGATTAGTGAAAAACATTAACGCACAAACTATCACAGGCATCTAAACTAATGAGCACAATGTTTACTGTGATCGTCACTTTAGAAAGCAACAGGAATGATGAGTGCTTTTTTTATTATGACCCCCTCCCCCTTTTTTTTTGGACTGGTACTTTCATCAGATCCGCTAGTTTCTCTTTTCATGTCGCCTGCAATGCGACAGCTAGTGCATAAAATAACAATTACTCTAAGAAAAGTTTTAGTGCATCCTGCCCACCAGTGCTAAATTTCCCAAGTAGATTCTTTGTACAAGCACCAAATGGAATAAAATCACGGTTGTGTGGCAGCCTTGTTAACTCACATTTTGCTGCTTGCGATGAAATTAATATATATATATATATATATATATACATATATATATATATATATATATATAGTGCACATTAGGACATTCCTCACTAAAGAAATTTTAGTACAGCACTCCACACCAGCATTGTGTTCTTTAGCTCTTGTTAGCGGTTGGACCACCCAGTGCTGATCACAGAACTGCTGCCATAACATTCATGCCAATAAGCAATGACAATGATCACCATTATCAATACCATCACAGTGCTTGGATAATTGTAACGAGCTAAGGAAAATTGCTTTCACACCAATTTTGGGCAGGAAGCATATTTTCACAGCATTACAGTCCTCAACCTTCCACATTGATCAGTTTATAAAAATGGTGCACAATGGAAGTGATTGAGGCCTCTCCACCCGGGAGCGTGACAAACACACACACACACACACACACACACACACACACACACACACACACACACACACACACACACACACACACACACACACACACACGCACGCACGCACGCACACGCACGCACACGCACGCACACGCACACACACCTGTGCAGAGCGCCCTACAGTAAATACCTGAATGGCAATGTTCGGTGGCGCCACGCCGTGGTTCAGCAGCTCGTTGATGCTCTCGGGCCCGAACGTGTCAGGAGGCTGCTGCTGCGTCTGCATGGTAAGCTGCTGCTGTTGCTGCTGAGCCAGCAGACGCTTCTGCTGCTGCTGCAGGAACATCTTCTGGCGGCGCTCCAGAAGGTTGCGCCGCATCTGCACACAAAGAGCACGCCATTTCTGTAGAGGCCACAACACTTTCCGTTCTTATAGCCAAAAGCAGCGATGCCAACGTCGAAACGCTGCTACCAATTGCAGTAGGACAGAAAGCTGGTAGATTAGTCCCCTTCACAAGCAGCGCTTGTCTGTTCACTCATCTGCTCACCAATTTCGCAGGTTTGCCATCCCTTCCGTTTCAATACTGCTTGAATGAAGATGGCAAAGCGTTGTAACAGAACTTCAGCAGTCTATTTTGAAACATTAATCATGCTGTCATATTCAAAGATATGCAACTTCCACTGCATAAGTTAGACAGTAGTGTGCAGCAGACATTTTTCTTACTCTCTATTCATTACTTATGCAGTCAAAGCTACAAGTGTAGCCCAACAATGACATCCATAAGGAAGGGCTCGACATGCAATGACTGATGGTAAAGATGATCTCAGCGAAGGCACAAGATGCTGAGAGTTTGAAAGGGCAGCTCTTGCACAGATCACAGTACACTGCCGGCAGAGCTGCTTACCTGTGGAGACACGGCTGCCATGCTGGCCACACTGGGAGCATACTGGCGCAGCCCTTGTTGCTGCTGCTGCTGCTGCGGCTGCGGCTGCTGACCTGGCTGCGGCTGTTGGGAGGCTAGCCGCAGCCTCTGAGCAGCTGTGGTGCTGTACATAGGAGGAGCCGGCTGGTAGGACGCAGAGGACCCGGGCCCCGCGTAGAGAGAGGTCTGGACACGCCACGAGAGAGATATTGCACTCACTCAATACTCCGGTGAGACAAGAAAAAAAAAAGCGAAGTTGCAGGCACTGCTAGAGCCCTGCCACCATCAACAAGTGGTCAACCCCATGCATTTCTCAGAATTTCTCGAAGCTGAGAAATATCCTGTGTGCTTCCTGCATTCCACTATGCGGCACCCTTTGCATAACACTACCACGAGCCTGCTTAGCCTTTGCATTGAACAGTGTGGCATTCGCTTCGATTTCAGTTGAAACCACGGTCGGGACCACGAAAGCACGACGTAGCAGCCAGGAAAACGCAACAGCAAGGAATGTGTCAATGGGGTTCCACTGTAGCGATGCACGGAAGGGGCTAATGCTACGATGGCATCTACCCCAATCTGCACTGCTGTACATATAATGCACACTCGTTGAAGAGCTGATTACTGCTGGAGGAACGCGTTCGAGGAAATGCCGGCTAAAGAGTTGCACATTTCAGAGGAATGCGTGGCAGAAAGTTCGGGAGAGTGAACTCCAGCGGAGACCCCACTAACCTGCTGCTGTTGTGGCTGCGGGGGCTGCGACTCGAAGCTCATCAGCTGCTGCTGGATGGCACTGATGGCCATCTTTTCACTCAGGTCGGGCTGCCCCTGCGGACCACCCTGAGGTCCCTGCGAGGGCTGCGCCTGCTGCGGACCGTCCAGGACTTCCTCGAGCAGTCGCAGTAGCACCGTCTCCTCCGAGGCTGTTGTCGTCTCCACACCCGGCTGCAGCTCCTGTTGCAGGCTCCACACCTGCAACCAAGCAGACCGAGTTGAAGGCACACAACCGGGCACTGATGATGGACAACTGTTCATGACAGTTGTCCATCGTTGTAATAAGGTTCGATTTTAGGGCAGGGGGGGGGGGGGGTATTTTCCCAACCAACACTGGGCCCATGTGAGAGGCCGTAGTGGGGGGCTCCGAAACAATTCTTTTAACACTAGGAATTTTCTTAATGTGCACCAAAATCTAACACAATATACAAGCGTCTTGCCATCGTGCTCCCATCAAAGTGCCACCATCATGGCTATGAATTGAACCTGCAACCTGCCCAGCAGCAGAATGCCATAGCTCTACTAGTGTGCCAATGTAACGGGTCAAGCAATCAGTGCCGTGACACAAAAGTGAGGATGGGTTGATGGTGATGTGCAGACTTAAAAGCCAGCTTGTCAATTCATGCAAAAAAGACTGCAGGGGCAATATTCCTGAACAATAATTTTCAGATATGATGCTTTAGGTGGCATTAACATACAATAGCCACTACAGCAATGTGCCGAGCTGGGCATCAAAAAAGCGACAGTACCTGCAAAACTGATAATGCAAGGTCCTGAACATAAAGGTAAGCAGCTCTTGCTTCTCACACAGTCAACATCAAGGTCAGCAGTGCCATGACCCCCACCCCCTCCCCTTCGAGGGCTGGTCAACTAACCTAACTAACAAGTCAACCTAGAAGACAAATTCAAGTGCCACTCACATCATCCAGCACTTGCGACAGCAGCTGGTCCGCTGACGCGCCCCCCGCCGCAGCAGCCATGGAAAGCGACGCTGCGGATGAGGAGTTGACTGCATTCACAATGCTGGCCGGGATGCGCGAATCGTTGAGGAGCTCCGACAGCACTGCACCCGGGCCACTCGCGGCCGTGGCAAAGCTGGACCCTGCCGTGCTCGTCGTGTGCGGCAGGTAAGCCTGAGATGACTGCTGCGACAGCTGCACAGCGCGCCTGGTCGAATCTGGGCTGTTCATGAGAATCTTGCTGAGAAAGCCCTGCTGCTGTTGCTGCTGCTGGATGAGGCCACCACCACCACCAAAGGAACGCTGCTGCTGAAGCGTCATTGTGCTGGATTCTGTGACAAACAGAAAAGACAAAAGAGTCCACCACACTCAAACGGGGCACCTACACTGAACCACAGGAAAGTACTAGGGGTGTGCGAATACTCAAATATCCCCCGATTAAATCGAATAGTGAACATTCTAATTCAATTTGTGAATTGAATATTTGCTATTCAATTTTTCTTATACTACTCGATATATTGGGTAAAGAGACCCGCGCAGTGCTACATGTCGCGTGTGCTCCATGCCACCCAAACGTGCGTTTCAGTTCCTGTCCACTCTTTCATCACGTCCCGTCTGAAGCCGCAGTTCTTTCCCTCTTTAAACATTTCAGTTCTGTTTTCGGTGCAACAGGAGCGCCGAGTGCGCTGCGAACCGGCCACGCCGGCAGTGGACCGTCACTGGTGCACGAAGCAGCACACTAGGCTCGTCACATCACGGCCCCAACCAAGAAAAGTGTGCCCGATAGGTTTCTCCGGATGCACTGAACTAACATAATACAGAGTGTGCAAAAAGTAACTTCGCTCTTTTATCCTCATCACTTACACACCAAATGAAAATGCTAAGTCGTTTATGTGCTGAGAAGCTTGTTTCTGTTTAAGCATGTTGACTAAGGAGGCTGTTCACAAGCTACACACAAAACCAGCCGGAAAAGGCTCAAGTGAGCGAAGTGCGTTTAGTGAAGTACACTTCACAGCCTGCGTTTGGTGCGGTGTACTTCACAACAAAGCAAAAGCTGCACGTTTCAGCACTGTAGCAGACGACATGAAGCACCCCTCCTCGGTCCCTGTGCGCCTGCACATTGGCATGGCCAGTGGTTCCAGCCGTCAAGATTGGTACGCTCCCGCTTAGGAATCTTACACTGCTACAGAAGGGCCGTGCAGACACCATCACAATTTTTTTCACATGCATCTTTTGCAATGTTGCAGTGGCAGAGTCTTTAAAACGCTTTAAAACACTTTTGTAAAATCAGAGCAAGCCCAAATTCGTGAACTTTACGAATAAATTGAGAAGAGTTGGCAGGTATGGTAATGACGATGGCGCACCTTGTGGGCCCAGACCGAGCAGGGAAGTGGGACGGCCGGGCTGCGGCTGCTTGACCATCACCGACTGTGGCTGCTGCTGCTGCTGGTGCGGCGGCTGCAGCAGTCCGCCCGGTGTCGGCGGCGTGTGGATGAGCTTCTTCTCGAGGTTTTTCGGCAGCCGCTCTTGGGGCAGCTGTGACACGATCGAGTTGGCAATGGATGTTGGCACCGAGGGAACGGGCCGCGGCGTCTGCGCCAGCATTGATGCCAGCATCGGGTTCTGGCCAGCGAGGTGAGCCTGCCGAGAGAGCACACAACCAGGGATCGGACATGGTGACGCCGTTTGGGACAAGTTGACACCTATTACGCGACATAAAGGCAAGAAACAATCGGGAGGTAAAAAAGCCTGGCCCCGTGACTGAGTCAGATATGAAGTCGACTGTGTTCCCTTATTTTAACATGACAATTAGTGTAAGCTATAGACCTAAACATCAAATGGACATTTCTCAAGCAATCCCGCAGTGCCCCACGAGTACGCCGTGCACAATGATGAGAGAGCGTACGTTGAGCGATCAGGCTTACATGCCCGCATGCACGTGCATTTGTATCTCTACGCAAGAAATGTGAAATAATGGAGTCAATGCAGATACCACTGAGAGGCAACCCTTTCCGAGAGAGCTGAACTCCACTGTAAACGTATCTCCTCCACAGTGTTTGTCAGATGGTGCATTAACAGCTGAGGAGGCCACGACTTGCGAAAAGAAAAGGTATTTATTGCTGTTCTGCTGGCACGGTAGTCTTATGACAGAAGTGTGTACACGGCGTGGGGTTTGAGAAACAACCAGAGTGCCCGTCAGTTAATTGCTCACAGTTTGGATGTTACATGGATTTTTATTTCTAGGTAAACATATTTTTTTTTTTGCCTATACTTTTGTCTCTCATGAGAGAACATACAGAGACTGAATTTATGGCCCGGGCACTCACAATATTGTGTTAGTGCGCCGTGATCCTCCAAAACTAGGACGTAGCTCGCAGCTACGTTTTCATTTGAGCGGACTGGTCACAATTGAAGATGAAGGCTGCTACTTTGAGGTGAAATTTTTTTTAAAGCAATTCCAATCAACTGTACTACATCAAAAGACAGTGGGGCCTTTTCCTTATGTTTCTTTGCAAGCGTCGTAATCAGCATGATTTAGACATTAAACCACCAATCGCAGCTAAGCAATACGCTTCGTCAGAGCTCCTGCCTAACTTCACAGAGTACATTAAAAAAAAAAAAAAAAGTTGCATTATCGCTCTTGGACATCACAGTGTTTGACACAATTATGAAATGCAAGACTTTACACCACTGCACAACAAACACGGAGTGAAATCAATTGTTCTTGTTCATTTTTTAATAAGTGTGCAAGAAACTGGGATCTCTCCTCCCTCTACCTAGCATTGAAGAAAGAAATAATGTTCCCCCATGAAAAATGCAGTATTAAACGAGGCAGAATAAGTATAA
This sequence comes from Dermacentor andersoni, assembly GCF_023375885.2. Lineage (NCBI taxonomy): Eukaryota > Metazoa > Arthropoda > Arachnida > Ixodida > Ixodidae > Dermacentor > Dermacentor andersoni. The sequence goes on along the minus strand of NC_092817.1, from coordinate 143,305,762 downwards.
TCTATGTGGCAGTTGACTCTACAGCTGTGGAGCACGCCCTGGGTTTAGTGTGCAATCTGCACATTGCCCAATCACGCCTATTATGACTCATTTTATTTGCCATGCAGGTCAATTTTGGTCAATACCCAGGATTCTTTGGTGTCGAAAGGAGTATGGACGAAATAGATGAACAGGGTTCCCAGCTCAGCTAGCCCGACAGCCACGGCGCATAGATGCACTAGATGGATGGGAAACGCAAAGGCGAGAGGCCATTACAGCTAGACAAACAAGGGTGAGTTTTTGTTTGAATTGGGCAGTAACATACACCACCTTGCAAAATTTACAAAAATAATTAGTGCTGACAGGTGCCAGCACAGCGCAAGAGGAAAGCGAAAATGGAGATGCTCAGACTGCATGCTTCTATATGAATTTACCCATGCTACTTGTCCTCCATTGTAACAGCAAAATAAATAAAATAAATAAATAATAATAATAAACGGTAAAACCACCCTTTGCTTAGTCACATTTCACATTGAGAATTATCAGTGTTTTGTCATTATTGTACCGATCAGTTGTTTTGTTTCAACACTATTCGGCTTAAGTCACCATCCATTAAACCTTTTGTTTCTACCTATCAGACGGCACCACATCTTTGGTGTAGGTCATGATCATGGTTGGTGATGTGGAATGCTCTAAAAGCCTAGTTCTTCACAACATCCTTAACTCTATCTCTCGGGCCTGGTACGCGATGACTGCATGCAATTGATCACACTGTCCATCACACCACAGAGTTCCCTACTGACAATGCTACAAAGAACTATGGTGCTAATGCGTATGGGAGCCACAAGCATGATGGTTCAAACAGCATAGGAATGATGGTTAGTACATTATTTTGCCCAAACATTGTCCTTCTAGATCCAAAGAGCTTTGCGACTTGGCAAATGAATAATTTTCAACACAACATTGTGTTTTAAGTGCAACAATTTACAGCGGGCAGAATCTTACTGCCTTCTGCATTTAAAAAGAAAATAGCATTGCTTCAAAATTAAGGCGACCAAAGGCGGATAAGGTGTAGCAAGTAGAGCTGCCAGAATGTTTCAATCCACAAGCTTTAAGATCAGACCAAATCCATGTACTACCCATCATCCAAACGATACCTAGACCCATGGTTGCACAACAATTGCAACGCCACAGTTCCCTCCAGTAGTTCCTCAAGAAAAATATATGCATGACGCGACATGTCTGCCATGGTTCCGCAAACAAAGGGGCGGCACAGGCACCACAGGCCTAACACAATTCCCTTCACAGTGACACATCACGTATCATGCAAAGCTAAAGTGTTCTAATTTAAGGTAGCACCGCTTGTGGGTTGGCATGGCTTCACGTTTCACGTACACACACTCTTCACATGAGGACAGTACGAAGGCACTACACCCGACAGAACAGTACGCCCGACGGCACCCAAGGTTGCCAACTGGCCCCAAAACCAAGCAAGCAGACGAGCACCAGACAGAAAGGCACAGACTTAGTAGGGAGCCACAGCAGATACCGACTGGGACACCGAGAATAGAGGAGTGCACGACACCAACAAATAAAACAGGAGTATGGACAGCAAGTGAGGAACACACTTAGGAGTAGAGGTACACAGAGGACAAGGAGGGAAAGGCCACCAAAATTTGTGGGACCTCAGCTGCCCAATTACCTTAATCTCGGGACTAAGGGACATGCCGCTTGCTCCCTAATCAGGAACAAATTGGGGAGAAAAAAAGGGGTAGGGCACAAAAGTCAGTCAACACAAAATGTGCACGGGAAGAAATGCCACACACACTCACACTTCACACAGGGGGCACTCACACCGGACAACACCATGAATCACCACTTCGCGTCAGCATGGCCGACAACTTGACCAATGCTTTCCAAATTAGGGTAGGGGAGGGGGGGTACGCAGGTCTGTTAAAAGGACACTAAAGGTTACTATGAAGTCAAGTTAAAGTGATAAAGTAATGCTCTAGAACATCTAAGGCGTCAATATAATTGTGAACAGAACTTTAAGAAATTGAGGTAAATGCGTGACACGATTTGACATCATTGGATGACATTTGACAGCGACATCCCGGTACTAGCCCGATGACGAAGGCACTCCTCACCATAATTTATGTCACTAGTACTCAATTACTCGTATTATAAATAATCATTTCATTAGGTTATAAGACAGAAAAAAATGGTACTTGTCTACTTCTGTTCGATTCTAAGAAAAAATAACATTTTGACGTTACCCTTCGGTAGTATGGGTGGTCGAAAAATTTTGGTTTCTCTCGACTCTGCGCTGCATGCGCTTTGCAGTTTCAGTTGTTTCGTTATCGCGTCGTGCTGCGCTGGTTCTGCTGGCTCACAAAACTTGAATTTGGAACAAGCAGCGAGAATGCCACGTCCATGTGATGTCGTGGGATGCGCGAATGGTCCGCGGAACTTGGCCAAGGGCAGTTGCAGTGGCGAATCCGACGTTACTTATCACTGTGTGCAACGAGTGATCCTCTCCATTCGAAGTGGTTAAGTGCCGTACCTCTGCCACAGCTCGTTGGCAAAGAGCCGAAAAATCACGTAGTGTGCTCGCTGCATTTTCGTCCAGAGGATTACGAGTTCAACGCCGACTTACTGAAGTCGTGTGGAGTGCCTTTCAAAGCAATGCTTTCCCGTAGCGCTGTTCCGTCGGTCTTGCCTGCATTCTCCGAAGCGCAAGAACAACTGCAGGTCGAAGACAGGGCAGTGAGTGCGGCATTTCGTTTTCACGAAGGAAAAGCTACAAATGTGCGAATACGTACAACCATGACATACAGTTGCCGTCGTAGTAGCACGCAACAACGCCGGCAAGCCGAGCCCTCAGCAGCAGGTCACGTTCATCAGTGCTTAAATCGCTGAATTTGAGCGCAGCATCGCGAGCCAATGTGTCGTTGTCAGGGTCATCCATTGCAACGAGCGTCAAAGTTGGCGTCATAAAATAAAGAACCAGCTTATCGTCATGCGCTTTCCATTCCACTAGCCACTATAGTTCCGCTTTCGCGCTGCTGTCGGCTCTGTATTGGCTCCGTTTCTGGCCACACGTTTGCGTTTTGCGCAGAAAAGTCGTAGCGCCGTCTGCAGGCGCCGTTTTACTCACCGACGGCGCAACGTCACTATGAGACCATAACGTCACCACTACTCGATCAGAGGGCGGGCCATTTGAACTTCGCTAGAGGTAGGCGGACGCTTCAGAATGCATTTTCTTTTAAAATAAGTCTCTTCTTCGCATGAAACAAGCGTTTCGAGGTTTTTGGGATGGTATTTCAACAGTCCACGTTGACTTAATATTAACCTTTAGTGTCCCTTTAAGGTTCATTTGAAACATTCGTAAAACTAACTACAGTAGAACCTTGTTGATCCCATTCTGTGCGATTTCCCGGCACTAACATTCAGTCAAGAACACAAAAAGTTACCCATACAGTTACGCCTCTATTCTGACGGTTAGTTATGTTCCCGGAAAACAAAATTTTTTGGCACCAACGTTCAAGTATATTGCCAATCTCCAACCGTACGGTACATTTTCCAGCCATTAGATCCCGTGTAAACAAGAAAAGACGACAGGCGCAGGCGATTGAGTACAGCAACCGTCCACCGCAGCAGCTTCCCTGCTGTACTCACCTGCCTGTGTCACGCAAAAGCACTGGCACACACCAGCAAATCATTTTATGGTAACTGCATGCCACATTCAAAGCTATCACAGCCAACCCTATTGCTATAAGCATTTTCATTTATCTGTTTGAGAGCCCATGCTGCTTGCTGCAGTTGTAAGTGTACTGCCCGCTTTTAATAGGCGAAAGCCCAAACGCGCTGCTGTTCCCTGCTGGAAGCAGCATAAAGAAAGCGGCATGTTTCAATTTGATGGCATTGTATTCCAGCATCGCCCACCAGTTTGCATTGGTTTTTGTTTCCCTTTGCCACTGCGCAATAGACGTGAGATGTAGGTTCTGACGTCGCCACGATTCTCACTGAGTGGGCATGTCAAAACTTACTGGCAAACTGTCCTGCCTGAAAAAGCTGCTCACACAGGCCAAATTTGAGAATTGCGATTGTAAGATTGCTGAAGCTGCAAAAACAACAATGTGCGTCTCGACCGATGCAGGTACTACCAGCATAGTGTGTGGCGAAGTCTCGTGCTGCAACAATTCGTATAACACTTTGTATTTCATAGATGTCAACTAGAGTTGAGTCTGCGAAATTTTTTTTAAAGATTTTGGGGCATATGCTTTTTTGGCCATTATGCATTTTCTTTTTTTCCTAAACGTATGAATGAGATTCTGCTGCATTACTGGCCATTGCTGCTTGCTGTCTGAATATCACGAGTAGGTGAGGAAATCTTAATACTAATAACGCATGAAAATTCTAATGAAAGTTGAGCAGGTTTACTAGCCCTTCAAGAACAGGTTAAAGGGACCCTGAAACGATTTTGACGATTTTCTACAAACGTACCGGGTCGTTAGAGTAGGCCCTTCATTGACACATCGAAGTGCTCCGCGTAAGGCGTGTAATTTATTATAAGGTTTTAAAAATGTAAATCGCTGCCGATTACAGCACATCGCTCGGCGGAATTTTCAGCCGCCCCTACCCATATGACGTAAATCCCCCATATGACGACATGTGGGCGAGCTATCCGATTGGCTGCCCAGGGCGTGTCATCAATAATTTTTCCACCTTTATGGTGAAAAAATGGTGTTCGTAATAGTTGGAATGTTCGTTAATTTGTTTCTATAAAAAGAAAGCAACAGAAAGAGAATGCACAAGAACAATTTCTCACTACAGTTAAGCACTTCCGGCACACAGCAAGCGTCGTCTGCTTGCGTTACAACATGCTCCATTTTGACGAGAGCTCCGCGGTCAGAGTCGGTCTCGCTCTTTTCGCGTGCACTATGATTCGACTTTGTTGAGTTGTGGACTGCAAACGTAGCGACTGGCAATATGTCAAGCTGCGACATCGTGTCCCTCTGCAAGGCAGCAGACGAGCAGACTGGCTGTAGCGCATCGGACTGCCGCTATCCGATTGGCGCCAGGATTTGCGCGTTTTCGGCCGTCACTTTACACCGGAAGATTACTAACGCAATAGCATTTCGCGAGTCCGGTATTAAGATGAACGCAAGCACAAAAGGACAGGGCCTGGACGTGTTCCCTTGCGTGTTTTTCACAGGATGAGCAGAAGTGCAAATGTGAATGGCCTGCACGATGCAGCCACTTGGTGGCACAGAGCTCAACCACACACAGTAGCAGTAACAAAATGTATTCTTTGCTGCTGGTGTAAATTTTTTGCAGGGGTGTAACCGTGAAAACGTTTTTGTAAATGTTTAAAATGTTCTACACTTGGTTAGAGCGATATTAGTTCCTTGTTTGACTGGTTAAGCTCTGCGCCAACAGGTGGCTGGACTGTGGAGACCGATCAGGCAGCTCACGTACATCTACGCTAAAGTTCTTTCATCAGCTTGAGTTTATGCCTCTACCGTTCCGTATAAACGGCCGGCTAGCCTGTGGTTACCGGAATAGCAGCCACGTTCCGCGCTGCGACAGAATGCTCGCAACGCACGCTGCTTCGATAGCTCTCACTTGGAGTCAACTGCCAAGCAACTGGCGGAGAGTTTGGAGAGGCTTCGCGCGCTCGCTCCTAGAGAACCTGAAGTCGACGACACGAGGTGCCGTCATGACGCAGAGCCAGTGAAGGCGAAGCTTAGCCCCAATCACTCGACGAACGAGTTGAGGGGAAAATGCATGTCTATGGAGGAGGGTAACTTGTAATCGTCCGTAGCTCTCTTAATACGAGAAGTTTCACACAAATTGTGGTGCGAATGATTAACTTTAGCTGTACCCTACGCGTTTACAAAATTTGTCCGAACCGTTTCAGGGGCCCTTTAATGCATCATAACAGAACAGCACAAGAACACATAGACACTTACACACAAGGGCAAAGCACTGAACTTCCAGCCAAGTTTTATTCAACCAACAGAGCATACTGTGGAAGCATGACTGTTAGCCTATATCCAGCATGACAAAAAAGTATAGAAAGTACAAAGTCACCTCTTGGTAACTGCCAAGGATGGACATGAGCTGCATGCGGCTCCTCTCAAGCCTACTCGTGGCTCGCAGCCAGCTGTTCAACAATACAATCACACTGTAGGTTCCAATATAAATACTCCGAGCACTCCCCGAAACATTCCTCACCTTCATCTGTACCTATCACCACTGGGCACGTTATCTCTCTCCCTCCGGAAGATTCTCTTATAGAAGGCTGCCTCTCAATATGTACAATGCTTACATAACTTTTTTTCTGATCCAGTAGTTCACAAGCTTATGCATTTACCATTCTCGCAAACAAGACTTGTTTAACAAGTCTTCTTGTGGGTCTTTAAAATCTAACCTCTAGGCCTGGCCACCCTTGGTGTACAGCTGCCATCACACTTAACCAGAACAATGAAGACAAGTCTACAGTGTCTTAGTTTCGGCAAATTATGTGAGCTGTAAACAGTCCACGTCAAATGATTTGGGAGGAAGACACACTAAGCTAGCACGTTCATGGGATCCCAACTGGAATTATTCAGCACAATCTGCAGGAGAAGCAGAAAGGCTGTTAAGGCGTTCTCAAGCTAAGTATAATGTGACAACTGCATGCGAATGTGCATCAGACGAGTAAACCTTGGGTGAAAGTTCGGCACTCCGTGCTTGATGGTCGCATCCATGTTATCACTACTGCACTGGTTTTTACAATGTACAAACAATGAGAGCAGATTTCTGACATGTTATTGCAGCCGCAATTAGGCAGTTGAGCTTAACTAATACTGAATAGAATAGTGATGATTAGTGACAATAGGCAGGCATTTAAACAGGCACATCTAAGGCGCATGATTAGCTGCACAATTACCATGGAATCAGCGCGCTGTAAACTGACTAGCAGTGCTGTTCTGCTCTCTCACCATGAAACTGTCACATCACCCTGGGGGAGGAGGTGTGCGAATATTTGAAAGCTTCGATATAGCATCTCAAATATTGCAACATTTGATTCAGTCATCAAATTGAACACCTGCCATTTCTGATTTTGAATACATTTTGAATACAGCCTAAATGTTTTTCACACGAACTGTGTTTGTGTGGGTACCTCTGAAAAACAGCTCTAAAATATGCAGCTGCCCCCCCCCCCCTCCCCTCCCCCCCCCCGCACACACCCAAGTATCAGATCGGTGGGGCAGAACCATAAATCCCGCAAGTGTAAATGTACCGCATTCGGAAACTATTAGATTTGCATTTGATTTGGTGCAATCATTATTCATTTCATGTTTGGTTTATTTTACACTACGCTGCTATTATTCGCACACCTCTGAAACCCGGGCTGTCCCTGCCTCACCTGCATGATCCCTGAAGGCAATCGCTGGTACTGGAAGTGGATGCTTTGGGCAAAGGTCTTTGGGAAACTGACACGGGCAATCTTTTGAGAACAGAAATGAAATGGGAGAGGAGGTTGGGGTGGGGAGGTTGGGGGGAAGGGATGAGCAACAGAAAAGCAAACCGCTAAAGGCCCAAGGAGAAAGCAGCAGAGGGCAACATACCACCAATGGGGGAGCATGCATCAGCAATGGCAAGGGATCGAGGGGGGGGCTTGGGGGTGGCGGGAGTAGTGACAAATGTAAAAGCAATGAGACACAGCCCACTTATAAGAACGCACAGCAGCTGCTTGATAGGCTTTGCGTCATCAATTTTCGGACGAGTGCTGCAGCTCAATTTGTCGCAGGTCAATGGTACCACATCATGACCAGCAGCAGCCTATTATTATGTCCACTGGAGGATGATGGCCTCTCTCAATGGTCTCCAATTACTCCCGTCTTGCACTAGCTAGTTCCAAATTGCACCTGCAAATTTCGTAATTTCGTCCCCTCACCTAATTTTTTGTCGTCCTCTACTATGCTTCCCTTCCCTTGGCACCCATTCTGTAACTCTAATGGTGCACCAGTTATCCGCCCTACGTATTACATGGCCTGGCCAGCTCCTTTCTTTTTTCTCTTAATTTCAACTAGAATACTAAATATCCCTGTTTGCTCTCTGATCCACATCACTCCCTTCCAGTCTCTTAACGTTACGCCTAACATTTTTTGTTCCATCGCTCTCTGCGCAGCCATTAACTTGTTCTCGATCTTCTTTGTTAAACTCTTAAGTATCAGCCCCATATGCTAGCACAAGTAGAATGCAATGACTGCACATTTTTCAACAAGAGTGGTAAGCTCCCAGTCAGGATTTGGTAATGCCTGCCGTATGCATTTCAACCCATCTCTATTCTTTTGTAAATTTCCTTCTCATGATCAGGGTCCTCTACAAGTAATTGACCTAGATGAACGTACTCCTGTACAGACTCTACAGGCTGACTGGCGATCCTGAATTCTTGTTCTCTTCCATGGCTGTTGAACATTGTCTTCTGCATCTTAATCTTCAACCCGACCGTTACACTTTCTCGGCGAAGGTCCTCAATCATTTGCTGAAATTGATCCCCAGTGTTGCTGAACAGGACAATGTCATCTGCAAACCGAAAGTTGCCGAGATATTTGCTGCTGATCCTCACTCGTAAGCCGTCCCAGTGTAATAGCTTCAATGCTTCTTCTAAGCATGCAGTGAATAGCATTGGAGAGATTGCGTTTCCTTGTCTAACCCCTTTCTTGATAGACATATTTTCAGTTTTTTGTGGAGACTTAAGGTGGTTGTGGTGCCTTTGCTGATATTTCAAAAGATATCCATGTATTCCTCCTGTACTCCTTGATTACGCAATGCCTCCATGACTGTTAGTATTTTTACTTAATCAAATGCCTTTTCATAATTTATGAAAGCCATACAGAAAAGTTGACTGTATTCGGCAGGTTTCTCAATTACCCGACTGATGACATGGACATGATCCACTGTAGAACACCCCTTTCTGAAGCTAGTCTGTTCTCTTGGTTTTTGAAGTCATGTTGCCCTGATTCTATTGGAATTTATTGTGGTGAATATTTTGTACAATACTGAAAGCAAGTTAATGGGCCCATAATTCTTCAATTCTTTGCCTCCCTTCTTATACAGTAGTCTAATTTTCGCATTTTTCCAGCTCTCTAGTATACTTGAAGTCGTGAGGCATTGTGTATAAAGGGCCGCAAGCTTCTCAAGCAAAATATCTCCTCAATATTTGATGATATTTACTGTTACTCCACGTTCTCCTGCCGCTTTTCCCCCGGGACACGTATTGCAACACTCTCCTAACTTCACTGCTAGTTATTGAAGGGGCCTCTGTATCCTGTTCAGCCCTACTAATGAAGGTTGCATTGTTAGTACCACATATTGAGGAATATAATTACAAATTGTGATTAGGAATCGCTACAGAACTCGGTGCACTATGAATGACGCGGATCCAGATGTGTGCAGTGAGACTACTGGCGCTGACTGAACATCAATCTATGTATGGTCAGGTGGACAACTTTCTTGCCACCCGCTAATTCATCTCTGTGTACAGTCTGTCTTAAGTTGTGTGATGCCGCCGCGTAACACAGACAACTGTAAGCACAACACGACACCAAGCTCTTTGAAGTTAAGATGATTTGTGCACATGTGCAAAACCCATAAACGTTATCCTTCAGAATACCAGTATTCCTTAGCAAGCTATGGGTCGGTTATAAGTGGGCTGCTGAAATGAAACACCAAAGGACTCCTTTTAAATCAAACATGGCACGATACCCAAATCAGTTCATGCCTTCCAAAAGTCAAGTTGAGATGCCCCTCATCAATAGGAGTGTTCAATTAAATCACTACTCACCTGAATTTATTCTTGACAGGTTGCATTTATGCTTGAGCACACATATTCTTGCATGACTGAGCATGCCAGATTAATGTGTTCGGCATGCAACAGGTGTACTCTCTTCATAAAGGAAAAAAAAAATAAAGTACAAGCTGGACCCTGTCGGCCGTGTATGTCAAGGCAATCAAGAGAGTGGACAAAACCAGGAAAATCGTGCAAGCCAGGGGTTAGGCAGACAGTGGAAAAGAACACCGGCAGTGTTGTCAGCAACAACATGGCTTGCAAATGCTGGCTATTGTGGTGGTGGGAGCACTGAACATAGCCCTGCAGAGGCAGTTGCACTATAGAGGTCATCTGGATCATGACCTTTTGAAGAAATCGCAAAGCTAACGTAAGCCAGTGATGAACTTCAGCTTGCCTTCAGCACCACTTGGTAACAATATTTTTCAGACAGGTTAGCCCCTTGAATGACAACAGCCACGGAGAGAGCCGCAGGCAAAGTGACCGCACAGAGCCAGAGTCACAGCTCAAGGGACTGCCTCATGCACAGCAATTGCTGCGGCTATGACCCAAGGCCCACAAACAGTATATGATGACAGCGGCAAGATGCGGTTACCTTAAGAGAGATCCTTTTATTTGCAAACAAAGACATCCACGTGTATGACAGGAGATGCAGAGGCACCAACAAAGGAGTCCACTACAAACTACAAGCTATATGGAGCGGACTTGTTATCAGCTGTTGAACAGGTCACATACCACGCACAAGCCTATTGTTTTACATCTCATGCAGTCAGTCATTGCACAGCGACATACAACTGTTCTGCAAGTTTTTAAGAGTCTAGTTCCGATTCAAGGTAACATGGCACGCCAAGGATGAAGAAAGAAGACACCTCAAGCACTAACGCCCATATTCACAAACAATGCTACACTCCAAGCTCTTCTCCCACTCCGCCGAGTTCAGCACAGTGCCCGCCCCTTGACTGAAGAAAAGACTACACTTCCCAAGAATTGTTGTGGACAGTCATGAAGCAAAGTGATCCCTTCTGTTGAGGGTTGACGCTGCCATCTACTTTCTTGAATCAAGGTGGAGTGTTGAGTGGAGGAACGTTCTAGAATATGGGGGTTAGTTCTGAATGATGCTTACTTTTCTATATCCTAAGATCTGCAAATCCCTTATGTGCCAGATGTTTCCACACACTATTTTGCAGCCTTTAGAATGTCTAAACGGCCCTTATCAAGCATTCTGCTATGCACAAAAAGTTTCACTAACTGCAGCCTCTAACCCAAAACAAACAATGTGACAAAAGCTGTGCAGAACTAGTAGTGCCATTCCTGCTGCAAGTACTGGAAGGGATGCATGTTACATGAAAGCATGCCAAAACAACACAAGCAAATGTGAGCGGCAAAACATCCTAGGACTCGGTGCTGCCAACGCCAACCCGTTTTCTTCCATTCTGAAGAATGGAAGCCAAGGGTAAACTTTAATAGGCCCTTCTGAAGCATGCACTTTGCTAGGGCGGAACACCACTCCTCTGAATACCCCTTTTGATGCAAAGGCAATGGATAAGAGGAGAGAGGGGGGAGTTGAGAAGTGAGAAAAACTAGCAGGACTCACCGTCGGCGGTCGTGTGCCTGTCATGTTGGGGCGCTTGGGTGCCTGATCAGCCTCCGGCCCATCCTCGAGGCTCTTGCGCTTGGTGCCGCCTTCTTCTGCACCCTCGGGCTGAAAGATAGCGCAAAGACTCTATGCTACTTGGCCAGAGGGATGTAGATGGGGGCAGAGAGTTTCACAAGAGCATGGCAGAACTCTCACTTTGCTATGAAAAACGAACTCTACCTCTAGAGCTTCTGATTGGTTTTTGATTGATTCATTCATTCATTCATTTGGTTGTACATGTTGAATGGAATGCACTGAGCAACAGGAATGCAAGGATGCAGATGACCTGTGGCCAAGCGCTGACGTCATCGTTGTTCTCACTGCACCTGTCGTCTACACATCTATAATACGGACATAGACTACACGCGGGCAAGCCACAATTGTGTCATCTGCATCCTTTTCCTTGCATTTTCATTCCTCAGCAAAACCTCCGCCATCTTTATTCACTTCACAGTGGTGCAAAGCATTCATGTTTCTAATGCTTTTCAAGTTGAACAAAAAAGAAAACTGTCGAAGTGAATGGTCCATGCAAGTTAAATCATCAAAAAGGGCCACATTTTGGTGCAGTTTTGCATTATCTGGATATCCACAAGCGTGACTAATAAGAAATGGGGCACAATACTTCTGGTGTTTTACTTAAAGGGGTCCTGAACCACCCGTCGGGCTTGGTGAAATAACACAGCCCACAAGTAGCATATGCTGCTGTGATGCTGTGAACATCTCAGCCAAGTTTTGCTACCTTACATGGTGCGTGGAGTGTGCAAACGGAGTGCAAAGTCACTTTTCTCCCAAATGCATTCTTTTCAACAAAACCTGCTCCTCATTCTCTTCTGGGCGCTTTATTTCGTAATAAATCGGATTCCCGTACACAGCTGCTAATGGTAGCTGCGGTCGGCTACGTAGCGTAGATACAGCAGCTGCCAGGAGGTGCTGCCACGAGTCCACTGGCTAAGCGCACTGCAGCTCACTGAGGACCACCGCGTTTGGCTTACGTTTAGAGCGTCATAGGCACCAAAATCGGGAAGTAGTGGCGTATACAGTAACACTAAATATGAAATTTGAATTGTGTGCCACGGTGACACTTAGAAGGTGGAGCGTTGTGGGCACGCCCCACTCCGCCGTAGACTTCACAGTGCAAGGCATTGAAGGAGGAACGGGAGCATAGCGGAGGCCGCGTTTGATTGCCAATAACTCCGCTTCTGCTAACAAACTGAAGTACTTTTTGCGGCAAAGTATTTCTGGAATAGCCTATTCTCACTTCAAATGCCTTTCTCAACTTCGATAAAAATTAGTTCAGGGCCCCTTTAAAGCAATTTTCTTCCCTTTCGGGAAATCGTTTTTTCACAGTACTGTTGAGAAAACATCTATGTATGTGCAGTTAATACATCCCTCTTTTTGAGAGCATACTTTTGAACCCCGTTGCAGAGGGCCACACGAAATGAAGAGGTTTTAACAGTAACATTTTATTACCAAATAATTAGCCCGCATATATTTTTACATAACTATGCTATGACAGCAGGGCACCAAATATCTGCCCCCTAAGCTACAAAAGCACCTAACCCAGTTCCAAAAACAAAAAGCAGAAAAAAAAAGTTGCACAGTGCTACTATCACTCAGCAAAGTGGACACAAGCAAGCCTACGCCTTCTCATAAGCAAAACAAAGCGAACATAAAATTTGCATGCCCTGCAAAAGTATGAAAACACGTGCACAAAAAAGCCTCTGAGCTAGCAAGCACAAGCGATTTGCTCAATAGGGTTTCAATAAGAACGAAAAAAAAAAAAGGTTTTAAATGTGCCACGTTATCACCAATTTGCTATACCTAGCATCGAAACATTCACATTCAGAAGTGTAGAGCATACAGAGCGTACAGTCACAGAAAGAAAGTCATGCTAAGACCAACTCAAACATGACAAAGCCAAAGAAACCCATTAAAAATAGAAAGAAAGGGCCTCTCAAGAAAGGTCCAACGCATTTTCCAACTCGCACGGCATATTTGACTTGTCATTGTTTCTTCCCCAAATTTATCGAAACCCTGGTAAAAATACTGTGAAGTTTCAGAACGACTTAATCATTTCCAGAACACTTGCTTTCAGTGAACCAATTTCAGTTTCGTTAGCCAGGAAACGGCCACATTGTTAAGTCACGACACATTGGCTTGTTCCTTTCCTACAATTGCTGCGGCTGCTACACACGAGCACAGTCATAAGAAATGTGTGCGGCACTTCAATAACTTTAAGAGCAATGTCATTGTATTCAGCCTAATTGTTAAACGTCCGCAAAGTGTGCCCCGTATCGTGACAATGATGATGTCAATGGCACTAGCTCATCATGGCCAAATTTAGTTTCAAACTAAAATATTGTAAATGTTAGAATTATGTGGTTGAGATTCTACAAATTTAAAGATACAAGTCAGTGTTGCTTTAAAATAACCAAGTTTACAGCTCTAATTGAAAATTCCAATTACATGCACAGTGCCATACACACTCATCACAACATCTAAAAACATGCAGGAACCATCAGAAATGCAGATACCGGTCACGTCACCACACAGCTCCAATTTGTGCAACATGAAAACCAAAACAAGAAAAATAAAAGCAAATACTTGGCAGGCACATACAGGAACATAAAGTAACCACATTGGCACCCACACACACATACACCACGTGCCACCTCCGAAACGAGAAGTTAACAGCAAGAACACAGAAACAGAAACCAAAGAAAACAAAGGCACACAAAAAACACCATTCTGGAGTGTTTCAATTCAGAACGCATGAAAAAACATGAAGACAACAGCACCAAATGCAACACACAAAACAAAAAAAAAGGGAGCACCTTGAATCGAATTAACAAATGGCCAGTTCATTTCCAAAAACTGAGAAGCATGCCACAGTGGCAGAAAGAATAAAAATAATAATAACAACATGCAGCAGGCAGCAACATGACCATTGGCTTAAAAGACGACATGCACAAAGATGCAACGCTAGTCAGAGTGACGGTCATTGCACACCAGACATCTAGACGTGCACAATGTGGTACTGCTCTTCCATCACACAAAAAGCAGACCAGCTTATGAGTTGGTCTGCAACATAGAGGTGACTACGACAAAAGGTGCACCTGGCTACAGAAATTAAGTCACAATTTTATATTTGTGATTTATGCATTCTTCCCAACAAAACGACGAACAAGTGGCAGAGGCAAAAGGCGTAGCGCATCAGAAACAAACAGGACAACAGAAGAACACAGATGACACAAACACATGCAGCGCCAAACGTGTGTGTCGTCTGTGTTCTTCTTTTGACCTGTTTCTGATGCACTGCACCTCTTGTCTCCATCATGATGTACCAACAAACCCAACATGCAACTTTAGAACAAGTGGCATCACATGCGCAATGGAAAGCCTGGCTTCACACATATTACTATTAGGACATAAAAGAGTGGGCACGTATGGAAACTGCTAGCACTGGTAGTGGCTTCATCCCTTGACATCATATTCCACCATAACACATGGACCTCTTATTTCAATCGCTGACCTACCCCCTACTTAGGTGCTGGAAAAAGATATCAACTGCAAGATCACTCCTACTCTTCCCCCCCCCCCCCTTTTTTTTTCACAAAAACATTCCAGTAATGTAAGAATGTTTAACACATTCTGGTTTGGTTTGCTTGTGGTACACCCAATGGGAAGCTAGCATTAAGTTAGGTACAGTCACAAGGCACTTCAAACTTCTGTTCCCATCTACAACTCTGGCATTACAGCAATATGTATGGGTCATCTTATGCCTAAAGACCTGGGCATAGGCTCTTGTCCTGTTATCACACCTGTACAGCAGCATCCTGTAGTCAAGACAGTGCCCTGCCAGCTTTACCAGGCAGCCCAGGCTGCACTGGCATTAAGTGTACAGTTCGTGGCATGGAAATAAAGGTTCTTTAAAATGTGAAAGCTAATCATGCAGGACTGACTCAGTGCTAGCTGCAATGTCTGGTTTCTCTACACTCTTTTGATGGGGGGGAGGGAGGGGTGCTATATAAATGAGATGTCAAAATGAAGAAAACAGAGTGTTGTGCTTGGCAACTACTGTGCAGTGCAAAAGATGATGCTGTTCTGCAAATATTAAGGGGCATCCACCTTCAGCATGAGCTAAAGCAACAGCAGCAGGAATTAAAAAGAAAGAGGGCACACTTCCCATTGGCACTGTAATTTTCAAACCTTGTTGGTTTCAAGTTTCCAATACTTAAACACAAGACTAACAGGGGCTTGAGGGCACAGCTTTCTTCCGCAAATTTTATTTTTTTATTCTTGAAGCCATCGCATAGCTATGAACATGTTCCAGCACTGAACCATCCGCAAAGTGATTGACGAGCTATTGCAATGTCATATATACATGCCCGTGTGCCTTGCCTGTATCCCAAGGTTGAGAAGGGGTCACCTTTGTACTGTACGTTAGTGCATCTACACCTCTCCGCAGGCCCTTTAATCATTACCGGTGCTGCATATAGCACAGTCAGATCATCTGCGTCTTCCAATCCTACCATATACAAACACACGCAACAGTCAGCCCTGCACAACTGCCTCCCCACGTCTAGTACCACGGGACACATTTTGTATGACTTTCCTAAAGTCAGCCTAATCCGATACACTGAGTTTCAGATACCTTCAACAATGGCCCTCTACAATGATGCAGATTTGTGACCGCCAAATAAGGGGCCTCCAATGTGGTATGATAAAACGAGGAATTGACAGAGGAACCAAGCCTGGCCCGTGTCAATTGAAAAAGCTGAACACTTGCCCTGTTGTGGAATTAACAGTTTTGTCGTTGTGCCATAGGTAAACCTTGACAAAGTGAAATGCTGCATGGCTCAAAACAGCAAACTGAGTGCACCCTGCTTTACTCAATGCCAAATTAAGCGGCTACAAGCATAAAATTATTAACGTTCTTGCAAAATATCTGCAAATTACTAGCCTCAATACACCTCAATCCTTCGCTTATTTAGTGTTTGCAGGCACTCTAAATATCCCGAAATTACGGCAAATAGCTGTTCCAAGACACGAAAGCCGGCAAACAAGATAATGCAAGGAGACTACTAAGTTGGGATGAGTATTCATATCCCGGCTGCTCAAGATTCAGCAATCACCAGAGCCTTAAACCTAGTTTCTGCTCTGGCTACCAGTCTTATCAGGTCCCCAACCTGACCAACAGTTTTGGGTAACACTATAGTACCTACACTTATACATCATGCAGCCCGTCGTGGGCCAAGTGACTGCAGTGGGAGGTGCAGGAACCTGTCACATTTCTGCTTCCTATACTCTCAATGGGACATAAAAATCAGTGCTGATGGGAAGCATGCCCAAGGGGAAATCTCCCATCAACCACTGCCTCTGCTATGGCCCCTCTTGCCTACACAGTGAGATTATGCAACCAAAAACAATTGTTCCAGAGGACCATGCCAGTTTCCCCTCAAATGAGCGTACAGTGGGCTTCCCCAACCGTCTGAACTGCCACGTGCAGAGGGTGGGAGGGAAGAGAGAAAGACGGGGAGGGGGGGAGGACTGCGAGCATGCTGGCTGCGTCCAGAGATGGGTCATAACGGGGAGCGGTCATTACCTTGTCGGGCGACTCGGCCTTGAGCAGCTGCTGAATGAGCAGATCCTGTGACCTGCGGAAACTCTTGTCCCCATTGTCCTCGCTATTCAGCAACTGCGAGCAGGACCACAGACACCCCCGCTCGCTTCACTTGCCTCAACAGCGAGAGATGATGAACGTTCTGTCGTCTTTCCTTTTTCTTTTTTTTTCTCCCTCCTACCAACAATACACCTAGGAATCTGCTAACTGTATATCCCACTCCCAAAGCAGAACCCCCACAGGTTCCTGCTTTATTATTATTTCTTAACAAAGAAGACACTGCATGCAAAAAGCAATTGGTGGAAGACGGCTGTTAGTCCATGCAGCGCTGGCACAGCAAACAATAATAAGCAAACACTTTTTGTCACATACAACAAAGTAGCCACCCTTTGTACAAAAGGGCTTCTTCTGTGCACACAACCTGCTAACGTCTGTCTCATACATACACTTTTGAGCAATGAGATAGGGAACACGCAAAACTTCTACGAGACTAAATCTCCTATATGAAAGCCACTTGTCACATATCAACACGACTGCTTCGTATCCACAGATCACGACTCATTACTGCCTAAAAACGAATAGTGTTCCCTCCCATGTTGCTCATGACAGTACTATCATGGACAAATGGAACGCATGCGGGGAAATTATAAAGTAGAACATCCCTTTACGAGTAAAATGCGAGAGTGCGATTTCGCCGTCCTAATTGTCCTGCTACCAAAGCTAGCGCAGGTCTTAAGCTTACAAGACAATATCGTGCTGACGTCGCACAAAGTGTTCAGAAGAGAAACAACCATATTCTGTTAACCTGTTTGTGTCGCATTTGTCCATAACAGTGCACACCCCATGCCCCTCTGAGGCTAGATGTGCATGCAAATCAAGTGAGTAGTTTTAACAACTTTTACCGGTGTCATCTTGCACTCTGACAACCATCATAAGAACAGTTACAACGCACCATCAAGCAACCGCTCAATCTGCTGCGCACTTTTGTCACCTTCCAGAATGACCGAATGATGAAATACACCAGCTGAATCAGGCATCCTACCAGGTGCAGCAATTACAACAAGCTGCCGCAACACTGCACTGAATTGCCAGTGCACATACAAGAGCCTCGCACTACCAACTTATGTGTGGCATGTATTCTTACCTTAACAGCTTTAGCACACAACATCAAATGCTCACCACTAATCTTTTTTTTTTTTTTTGTCACTACGCTATCACAACAAAATTGAACCTTTTGGGCCAGCATGAATTGGGCCGCTCAAAAAACAGGAGGAGGATTGGACCTCAAAGTGTTCGAGTCTTGCGGGCATCATGCGCGCAAAAATTCCAAGCATTCAGACTGAGAAAATATATTAGCCAGTTCGCATCTTCTATGACAGGATGCAGTAAGGAGGAGATGGCAGGTAAGCAGCAGCACTTGCTCATGCACTGCTCCTTATTTCCCCATTCAGGGCGACGTCCACCATCTTATGTAGGTCAAACTACAGTCAATCCCAGATATATTGAAGTTTTGCCTGTGTCCAACAGTCGGAAAATCTTGAAAATCCCATGCAAAAGTATAGTGGCGTATTGCACCTACGTCGAATTCCCATCCACTGCACCTTGCACCTTGCGCAAGTGCGCTCCGCCTGATGGAGACACAATCGCTTCTTACGCCGTTGAAAATATTTAACGGCAACAAATTTGAAATGGCACTGTGTTGGCACATGCTGTCAAACAAGAGATCAAATCTGAAGGTCACTAGATGCCATGGAGGAAAATGAGGCACGATGCTCTTTGTTTCGCTCGCTGTGAATATGGGTGGCTCGTTGAAACTGCAGCCATTAGTTATTGCGAATGGCATTTTAGCATTTCGCGAGTGCCCAAAAAAAAAATCCAACCCCAACATCCACTTGGGTGGAAATTCACATTACAGTTTAATTTTAACAAAAATCACTGCGCACAACATCCGCATTTGGCGGAATCTTCTGCGGTCTGCTTCAGCGGTGTATCCACTTTGAAGCGCGCGATAGCACTGCAATCTCACGTCCAGGCAACAAGGGCTTTTTAGGTTAGCGTTGCGATCAGTATATCGAAGAACATGCCAAAGTGAGAGCCACTTGCAACATTCGTGAGCAAAAAAATAAGACATTCGACACAGCACTGGAGAAGCAAATAGACAAGTTCTCGCTTTCGAATATCTCAGGAAATTGTCCGAGATGTGCGGAGGTCTCAGATAAACTTCAGATATGCACATTTTACATTTCAAATTAATGATATACAGTAGAACATCACTGATATGTTCCCATTATATACGTTTTCCGGGCGCCAACGTTTGCCATCGAGAATACAAAAAATGACCCAACAGAGCTACGTTGATTTTTGACCGGTTCTTACATTCCCAGAAAACAGTTTTTCGGCACCATAGTTCAGTACGTCACCAAACTGCAATCGTATGATGCGTTTCCGGACGCTAGATCCCATGTAAACAAGAAAATGCGCAAGCTGTGAGCGACCAAGAACAGTATATAGCTGCAGGCTGCAGCAGCTTCACCGCAATACTCGCCCATCTCACGTGAAAAAGTCGGCGCTGTCACAGCTGTCACCACCAATCCTACTGCGATAAGCATCTCCGTCCATCTATTTCACAGCGCATGGTACCCGTCTGAAGCGTAGCGCATGTTTTTAATAGGCAATAACCAAAACACGCCGCCGTTCCCTGCTTCAGACTGCGATCATATACGTTTTCCACTCACTAGATCCCATGCGAACAAGACCTGAGGAGCGCAAGATTGAGAACAGCGTATAGCCGCCCATATCATGTGAAAACGACCGCGTGCACAGTTTCTTATTCCGGTACCAGCTCATCTCCCCCTGGGTCGTTGCATACCGCATTCACAGCTATTGCCATCAAACCTATTGCGATAAGCATCTTCACCTCTCTCTTTCACAGCACGTGGTGCCTGGTGCGATTGGTAGCGTACTGCACGCTTTTAGTAGGCGATAATCCAAACATGCTGCCATTCCCTGCTGCATGCAGCACGATGTGGGCATCACGTTTCGTTTTGACAGCAACCCACATCGCCCACCAGCTCAATTTCTTTTCTGTTTCCCATCCCCCTCCTGAAACACCACACAATAGGAAAACAACAAAATGTGTCTCGGGCCACCAGAGCGCGTTGGCATCTTGACCGCGATGCTTGGCATTATGTAGAAGTCAACAAAAGTTTGGTCTGTCAAATTTTGTTTAGTTACTTCGGATCGTACGCTTTCCCGATCAGCAATTTTTTTTTCTCCCGTCTTTTTCCCAAACATATGAACGAGGTTCTACTGAATCCCCTTTGCGTGCAACATATCCAGGATCAACAGTATATGTGCGAGGAAGTGCCCTTGCAGAATTCTATTTATCCCTTATTGCGTAGAGACTGGAGTGTGCAGGCACTTAGAAAAATTGGCAGCATTTTTTTTTCGTGCCAAGTAGCTAGCTATCAGCTCAGAGTATTGACAGCAGGGGTAACAAGAACACTTACTTTCCACTAGAGTGAGACACTGCCTTAAACATGATGCAGCGAAGAAGTGGACTTATCACCTAAGGCAGTTGCTCAGCAATACAGCCTCAACCGTACGCTACGCTATATTTTCGAAGTCTTGCGCAAAATTTTTTCAAGCGACCGTTGCTGCAGTAATTAGCAAGTACATACACTGGGCGCATGCAGAACGCAGCACCATCTGCTGAGTGTACAGTTACATGCACCGAGTACATCTCACTGAATGTACACTTACATGCCATCAACAAGCACAACAGCAGAACAATCATGCATCTATGCTCTCGGGAAACAAGGCTGCAAAACGAATACACAAAACTATGTGCAGAACCAAGGAAAATGTACAAGCATGGAAGTTGATATGTTTCTTATGCTACGGGGCACTAGCATTAGCCATTTCCTTGTTCGTAGACAAATTGATCATAGACAAACGTTCTGGTCATCAAATTAGTAAAATCCTGTGCCTCCGTTGCAATGCAGACAGATTGCTTTGCCTTTTTTTTCAAATGGACACAAGCAAAACAGGCACCCATTCAAAGGCTGGAGTCTTTTCCATTATACCCGTAACACAAATGTGTAAAACAATGACTCTTCATGAGCAGTCAATTCGATGAGCATTATAAAAAAGGAGGCCACTGAAAATTCATGCACCAATCAAAGCAGCCTTGCACATGCCATAAAAATGAAACCGCATCTGAAAATTTAAAATCACGCAGAAATAGAAAGAATTTTCCAACAGAACATTCATTACAGTAACTGCGCACACATCTGTAAATTAGTTTCTTGATTGTGCAGACAAAAAGCAGGCTTCACGCAATGATTAATTGGTGTGTTTATTAATTGCATTTGAATTAACTGATGGGTATTTCTGCCACAAAGCTGCATCAGAAAACAGCTGGATTATTATTTACCCCCTCAGGCTCAAAATTTAACTTGGGCTAAATGGTTATTGAAGCATTCTTGTTAAAGCTGCGTAACTGATAATGTGCAATTTTCTCGTTTGCAGCCTCTAAGCAGCACCTAAACAGAAGATGCTGGGACTTGCAATATGACACAAATCCCAGCATGTTGCGTCCTCGATTTTATAGCATTCCGAGGCAGCTGTGAGTGACACCTAACCTTGGAGGTCATGCTAAGGAGCTGCTGTGCATTCTAATGGGCAACTTCTGGCAAGTGGTAATTGCAGGGCTTTTTTTTTTTAAGTACTATTGGTATCAAAAACGCTTACTTCTTTCAAGCTTTTTATGCCACATCCACTCATGTTGCAAATGCAAAATTTTGTACAAACGCTCCTCTATATCTGCACTATTTAAAACTGTTTTGCACACAGTCCAAAATTTCATTGCAGTTGGCTTTGAACTGTAGCCAACTTCCACACTCTTCACTCTGTCAGAAAGAAGCTTCGGCAGCTGAAAACTGAACTTTGAATGTTGTTCCAGTCACAGCGCTCCACGTTATGTCCAATAAGGCAAAACTTTAAAAAATGACACCTGCTATATATACTCGTCACTTCATTTACATGTGCTTTGACACTTGCAACTCAACTAATCTGACTCGCATCTGTAGTAAAGTATGTATGCATGTCAATGGCTACTAAAAAGAGCAGAGAAAGCGCATGCCTACGCCTGAAACATTCAGTGGCCACTGGCTTCAACATGCATGAAAGTTAGCAGGTGTCGGAGCTGCAAAATTCGTCTACTTTGCACTGGGACCTGTTACATCCCGTTTGGCTACTTTATTATTTGCCACCATAAAGCTAGTTTTTCGGGCTACTTCTGGAAATTTTGAGTTTTTGACCTTCAGTACCTGGCAATCCCTAAGTGCACCCCTTCACTCATCATGGCACAGCCAAACCCATGATGAAAGGGACATTAAAAAAAAAAAGAAACACACAACACAGTCTAACCAAGAGGAAATATGGATGCACAAGACATTAAAAGCAATGCACAAATGCAAGCAGGTTTCACAGAGGAGGCCACCTGGGTCAGGCATCAGTCAGGCAAGGAAGCACAAGGTGTGGCTCTCTTTCCTCGCTGTTGATGGTACAATCGGAATGTCTCTGCTGTTGCACTCACAGTCCAAAGCAAAATCATCCAAGCCATGCGAATTGCCCGTCCACAAGAGCTTCTCTCTCTGCCTTCCATCAACGAAATGACAGTATAACACACAATGCTGCCCACACACTTGGAGCATCGCAGGATGACCGTTTCTTTTCAGGCAGAAGTGACAGAGGCCGCGTGTTTTAAATGTGACAGCTGCTCATGCATAAAAGAAAAAAATTAATAAAGCAAAGACAGTGAAGACAAAGGCCTCATTTACCGCTGCTTCCTGAACTAGCCGATGTGGCATTCTGCCACACAATTTATTTTTTCGAGACAAGCACAAGCACTATGGAGACTGACACAGATCAAACACAACACATAATAAGATTGTTGCATTTCATAGCCATCTTTTCCTATCTAGCTGCAACAGTCACCGACCAATAAATCACACACAATAATCCAGACATCCTCAGTAATTCACACAGCTTCACGGCACCGCCAATGACCCCATAGACTTAATGTGTAAATGTGACTGCTATTTTGGACAGCCGCCAGCTTTACATTAGATTATCCGAACTCAGTCCGTGGCTGTAGCGTACGCAGAACTCTACCGCCATTATCCCCTCTGGCAACCTCGACGAGACATGGTATGGCCTCAGAGATTACACGCTAGAGGGTGATCTCTCAGGTATTGCCTTGGTCTCAACACCTCAGAGATTTAACTAACTGCAAATGCCAATCTTGGAGGCTTTGCCTGAATTGTGACATCACATCAACATCGTCATCATCACACCTTATTCCAGCACCCCCGAGCATGGCCCACTACTGCCATTGTTTGTTGAATTTGCCTTCCAGACAGCGTTCCGCCATTTTGTGCTTGTTTGTTTAGTTTGTGTTCCGGACAGCGCTCTGCCGGCTCCAAGAAGTGTTTCTCGTGAAGACATCAAGAGGCCGCATCAAATGGCACCAACCTCACAGTCCATGCCGAAGACGACAAAATGCAGCAAATACACCACGCTGACAATGGCAAAGAAGGTGGCCATCACACAACAAGTCCTAAGTGGCCGCCCGCAGATCAAAGCTGCCAAAGAGCTCAACATTTCCAAGCAAACAATACCAGATTACATGAAGATTTTAGGCATGACACAGAAAGCTTGTGTATGTGAACAGAAGCGTGTGCGCAAGGCCCTTAGACGAAGTTAGAAGAGGCGTTGAGAATCTGACTTGACATTACCATCTCTCAGCACATTCCCGTTTCTGGCCACATTTTGGAACAAAAGGCCAACACCCTAGCGCTTCGACTTGGCATTAAAGGATTCAAGTTCAGTGACAGCTGGCTTCGAAATTTTAAGAAGCAGCACGACCTCTCTTCATAAAGATGTACGAGGAAAGTGGTGTAGTAAGCAACACACTGGTTGTACAGAGAGTAGCTACTTCGCCGCTACTCTATGGGCACCTTCGACTGCGACGAGACTGGGCTTTTCTATAAGCAGCTGCCAGACAAGACACTTGCCCGCTCTGGAGAACCTTGCCAAGGTGGGAAGCGTAACGAACGACTCACTGTCAGGGCAGGCAGCTATGCTTCGGGGAGGGAAAAGCTTCCACTGCTAGGCATTGGCAAATCGAGAAACCCTCGCTCGATGCTTTAAGGAAAAAGCTCTGCCTGTGTGGTACGAAGCAAATACTAAGGCCTGAATCGCACACCACTTGTCTGAAGGATACGTACGCAGCTTGGACTGAAAGCTTGAGTTGCAGAAGCGCAAAGTGCTTCTGTTCATGGACAACTGCAGTGCCCACACCCCGATCAGCAGTCTGAAAGCGAGTGAGATAGAATACCTGCCGCCGAATACAACCAGCGTTCTCCAGCCTCTGGATCTGAGAATTATTAAGAATTTAAATGTGCTTTATCATTCCCACCTGCTGCACCACATGATGCTGTCTTCAGACAGTTAGATGAAGTACGATGTGGACTTGATGTCCACCGTGAGCATTCTTGCCGATGCCTGGAAGGCATTGCCAGCAGACACTCAGCAACTGCTTCGGTCACGCTGGATTTGCCTTCGGTAATGAGCCTCGTGAGCCTGACTCCGCAATTGAAGAGCCTGAACTGCCACCTACCACAACGAGCTCAAGCGCAGACGGAGTTGACGAGCTGCGAGACTGCGGCGTGACGATTCCTGCCGCTGTTACATTTAAAGACTTTGCAGACGTCGACAGCGCATTGTTGTCGTTTGTCGAGCTGAACGTTGACAAAATGATTGAGCAAGTTCTCCCAATGTCAAACAGCGACTCTGACTCGGATGATGATGTGCCATGCGCTCCGGAGCTTTCACATGCGGATCTGACTCGAGCCTTTGCAGTCCTTGCATTGGTGCACAGCGGCAACACAACAGTGGCAGAAATACAGGCAGACTTGGTTGCATGTAAGCGGACGTGCATGCAGCAACACATCGACCACTTCTTCCTTGCACAGCAGGGGCTTCGAAATGTAAATGAAATTATTTTTTTGGATACATTAGTTTTTCATTTTTTTTTTCCCGGACATTCAACAGCTCAGATTTATTTACCATCCCCATGGAGTCCGAAGGATCAGTCGTCAACTGTATGTTCTTTGTTTAAATGTTCTTGTTAGTGCACAATTGTTGACAGTGCCTCAAATGCAGAAGAAAGGAAATTAATAAACCAGAACGATGAGCTCCAGCTGACGCCCTATCACTCTACACCATCTATAAACATAGAACTAAGCGTCAGAACACACAGTCATCGGGCAACATCATGCCAAACATTTGTCATTGTCAACAGCTGATCGTGGCCCAACAAAAAAATACTCCCGAAGTCCTTCTCAAACGGCACCTGCCCTGCATTGGCCGGTGCAAACCCGACATCCCTCAAGTTTCCTAGGTCTACTGCTCCACGCAGTTCAGTTATTACACAGGGTGCCCTTTTCATTGCTTGCAGCCTGTGACCCATGCTTCAATCACTCACACTACTCGCCTTCTCATAGCCTGGGGCACTCTTCCCTGTAACAAGAGTCCTCACAAAACACCAAGCACACGTAACACAACTCTGACTGCGCTGAAGAAAAACAATGGAAAAGGTGCAGCAACCTGACAGAGTGCTCGGCGTTTCCTGCTCACCCGTCTGAGCATGTTGTTCCCCTCCGGCCGCTCCTCCTCGTCATCCTGGTTGAGGAGCTCTCGAAGGATTACATTCTCCGACCGACTGCTACTCGGGGCATCCGTCTCCTCGTTCCCACCGCCACCCCCACCCAGGCCTTGAGTCAGCAGGTTGCGCAGCTTCTGCGCCCCACCGTCCTCCGACGACGAAGTCGTGCCCCCTGTAGTGTAGGGCGAGGGCGCACTCACAGCCCCTGGTGTCGATGCAGGGGGTGGCAAGGATGAGGAGCCGTAATCGTCGTCGCCATCATCGCCTCCGCTGGCCATGCTCTTGCCACCCTGAAATACGGCAAGAGCGCAATGCTCGCATTCCTTTCTTTTAGAGCATGCCCAGAGTGGACAGCTTGTGAAATATAGTTGAATTCCGTTAATTCGACCCTGAAGGGACAGACAAAATGGATCAAATTACCAAAAAATTTTAAGACAACTTTGAATTTGATGTAGCCACTAATGACCACATTCATCAAAAATTAATTGCTTATTATAAATTAACTCCACCAGCTTTCAAAAAAAGAAGCCTGTTACCCCCTGGAAAAGTCATTCAGGAACAGAAAAAAAAAAAAACGGCGTACAAATCTGAAGAGCGGTTCTTGAGATATCGCCTTCCCTAGCACCACTACTAGCGAAAAAATACATTCCGAGAAAACAGGCCTTAAAGTTGAACACGTGCTTTTTTATTAGAAAGCTCCGGCGGAGCTTCTAATTAGCTCTTGCGGCTCCAGGCACACTCAGTGTGTCGGATTTTTTAATAGCAACAGCCGAAAGCACAGTTCCGCCGCTGAAAAGCGTCTACGCAGTCAGCACTCGCTGCGGAAGATTGGAAGTTCGATGCTCGTACAAGACGCATATCGCGCTCCCGTGCACCGAACATCTGCACTGTCTTGGGCTTTGCCGGCATCGCGTGCAGCGAAGAACTAGCGAAAAAAAAAAAAGATGAGCAAATAATCTACAATTTAGTGCAAGGCGATGAGCAGTGCGCAAGCTCATGTTGAGGCGGACGGAGCAAGGGGCAACAACGACACGAGCGCGGCATCAAACGGAGCAGCCGCCGCCGCCCGTGCAGCAGCCAATGGCAGGTGCGCTTTAGCCCGCGGGATTTGAACGCGCTGCTCCGGCCAATCAGCGCTCCGCATCACATTGCGGGAAAACACCAATAGCGCCTCAACCGCGCCGATGATGCCATTTTGCAAGGCGGCAAAATAGAGGAAAAAAATCCACGGTCAAAACGACACCAAGATGGCGCGGGCAGGCTGCATGGGCCGGGAATGGCGCGCGCGCTAAGTTTTACTTCATTTCGGCATTTGCGCATGTATTGTGGGCCGCGGTGGCCTCAAAAGTAGCGTTATTTTTGGTATGTTACGGTTGAATTAGGTGCTGATAATTACAGAACAGGTAGTTTATGAGACACACAACCCAAAAATATGGTTTTTCAAAAATCGACTTTTTCGCGATTTTTCGGTTTTCAAGGGCCACGTCCCCCCTTAACAGAAGTCAACTGTAGCTTCAACAGCAGGGTTGGAGACTGACAAGAAAACCTGTTTGCAAAGGTGAATTCATTTGTCTAAACACTATTGACCCAACATTCGCAAAACAAGCACGAACTTGCGAAAAATTCAGCAGAGCTACAAGGTACGAACACTGGCAGCTCCCACAGACGCTTACCCCAGAGTGCATTCTAGCAGGAACGTCTATGGCTGCGAGAATTGGCCAGGCATCGTACCTTAGGCGTGTGTGCCGAAGAGAGGTCTTCCTCCTCAGGCCAGGAGGTGGACGGGAACATCTCCATGGAGAGCAGGTTGAAGTCCTGGCTGCCTCCCGAAGACGAGGGGCTCAGGTGAAAAAAGGCGGCCGCAGTGCTCCCACCCGCGACAGACACGGACGGGAGCCCACTAGTTGCCACCGTCCCTACCACGCCGCCACTGGTGACCCCGCTACCACTGGGGGCAGGGCCTGATGACGAGGAGGAGGGTGCTCCGTTGACTGGTGTCGGAACCCTGCACAGCTCATCCGGGGACG
This sequence comes from Dermacentor andersoni, assembly GCF_023375885.2. NCBI lineage: Eukaryota > Metazoa > Arthropoda > Arachnida > Ixodida > Ixodidae > Dermacentor > Dermacentor andersoni. The sequence goes on along the minus strand of NC_092817.1, from coordinate 143,277,922 downwards.
GGGCCTCGCTGTCCCTGAATCACACCATGGACAGAGAGAAACATGCCAGATTTCTTGGCGCTGGCTAACACTTGCAGGGCTGGAATGCGTGCAATAGTATGTTTATTCAGGCCAATTACCATATTTACTCCAGTAATGATCGCACTCGCATAATGATCTCACCCCTAAATTTTGTCGTCAAAATTTGATTTTTTTTCTTTCCTGTGTAATGATCGTACCCCGAACTTGCCGCAGCACTATGTCATGCGCCAAGTCTAGCTAATGATGATCGCGCTTACCACCTGTCGAATAGTACGCGAACGACTCTTCAAGACATACCAAGCAGTCTGCATGCACTAAACATTCTTAAGCAGATGCCTCCATTTCATTCCTTTCATCACTTTCTGCACTTCCATGAAAAAAAAAAGAAGCTACAACCAAACGTGCCTTTATTATTTGTAGGCTTTATAATGGTTGTGGTCAACAACAATAAAAAAGGTGCTTTCAATTCTTCTCGTCTGCACTCGTGGGCACGCAACAAATCGCGAGCGGCAACGATAGTAGCCACATTTACACTGATGCGTTAGAAGTGTGCCATATTCATATGCCGACGCTTGTAACACAGCTAAGATATTCGCCCATCTTAGCGGAGGAGGAGGAACTTTATTATTGCAGAAACTGTTGCGCGGTTTATTCCTGGGTGGTTCCCTCTGACAGGGCTCCACTGGCGATCGCTGCTCGCCGGGCCTGGTCGAGGGTCGCCAGTTGGCTTCCCAGGTCCAGTTCGGAGAGTCTCGCCTCCCAAGACCACGTAGTGAGTGTGTGTCTTGTGACTCGTGGCGAAATTGCGTCGCCCGGACGGTCGGTACATTCGTGCGTTATGTGCAAGTGTCGCTGTGTGGTTGCTGAAGCGTGATAGTACTAACGTGATATTAGCGGAAACATGATAGTAGTGAAGACAAATGCTGCAGTTTTCGCAACATGCCCGCCATGTGTTTCTATGTCACTGGCAGCTAAGCGCGCCCATCTCTGTGTCTGTCCCCACAAAGTGGACATGGCTATGTTATTGCCGCAAACTTGCCGATATTGACGATATTAATCATTACTGATACGGAAGAAACTGTTTCAATGGACATATTGTATTCACGAGAAAAAGAATAAACGCGTTAGGCTTGCTCTGCCGGCCACCATTTTCGTTTTGGTGTCCCGCACTGTTACAGGGCAGCTGCCTGTTTGTTGACCTATGGTCATCTCGCAACAAATGCGGTATGAAAAAAAAGTTCTTTTCGCGAAAAATTTTACCCGCGTAATGATCGCACCCCAGAATTTGCGTCAATTTTTTTAACAAAAAAGTGCAACCATTATGCAAGTAAATACGGTTGTCGCAAGGGACCCATATCACGAGCAGGAAATCTACAGAATAAAAATGGCTTGAAGGGGATACGTGACAAGTACTGACAGGCAGCCTTACCGCTATTCTTAAAAATAGAAGTGTACAATTAATGCATTCTACAAGGTGTCTACCAATTGACATTTCCAAATTCCCTGAGTTTTCCAGGTTTTTCCTGAGCACCTTTGCAAAATTCCCTGAATGAGCCAGAACTTTGTTTTATGTCAAGACAGGCTGACATGTTGCTCGATGCTGTCACTCTCTAGTAAGCACGTTGAAAAAAAAAACGACTTAATTCAGTTTGAATAGTAAGGAGTAATATCTACTTTATTTGAAAAGAAAACAGAGGGCACAGTGAAAAAAATGGTAAAACTCATTCCAAACTGAGTTGAACATTTTCAAATATGAATGAAAAGGAGATGCATACATAAGTAAATATTTTTGAATGTGAGCTATTTCTATCAGCTGATAGCAAGGTCATCAGTATGAGGCCTGAACTTTGTCACAACTAAGATTCTCTCTCAGCAGCTGGAAAGTCAACCTCAACTGTCCTGACATACTCTCAGCCTGTACACAACATCTTAGTGTTGTGTTTCACTGCTTTAAAGAGTTTATTTTGGTTTAATTGGACGATTTTTTGGACTCCCTAGGGCCGCAAGAACATCCGAAAGATCGGGCAGTCCGAAAAAAATGAATGCATGTCTTTAACTGCCCTTAGGGCTAAAATTACCACAGACACGTCTGAAAAAGCTCTTAAGGCCTGCCAGCACACTTATTAGGCATATCGGTGCTCATAGTGTGACATGAGATGGGGGTGCAAGCGTGTATAATTAATGAATACATACTGTGTCCCGTGACAATTGCCACTTCCTACGCTTGTTATCGTTCACCGCGTAACACTGCTGTACTAAGGCAAAGCTAAAATTCGGAGACTGGCATTACCCAACACGCTGTGCTCTGCGAGCTTCGAAGCCAATCGCGAGGATTACAAAGGTGGAGTCGGTGCCATTGCTGACAGCGGCGAATTCTTTCAATGAAAAACACAGTACCTCACGGCAAGAAGCTTAATAGCGAGCGTAGAAACAGCTAGGCCTAACGTTATCGCGGTAGTGGTTACGGCCGCCAGCGGATCTGCGTGCGAGAGTGCCGGTTCGAGGCGGCGAGATAATGAAAGTGGCGGCGGCGGTCGAGGCTTTGATTAATGCCAACTCAGACCTGCAGTCAGGGCAATATATATTGACTATATGGAGGACGCGGTGGTGCCGCAAAGCCGTGCGAATTATCGAGCATGTTCGAAAAACCGGGCATCTGGAAAATCGGATCTTTAATTACTCTGGCAATACCTCGTGCCGATGACACGGCGTAAATGACGATTCATTGCAATTCCTGTTACTGGAGCCAGCATTAACACGACTTTCGTTCCCTTTCAATAAATTTACAGCTAATTTTCCCTGATAAAAGCACAAATTCCCTGAGTTTTCCCCGAGTATTTCCAGACTATTCAAATTCCCTGAGAATTCCCGGTTTTCCCAGTTGGTAGACACCCTGATTCTACCATCACATATGGGGGCAGTAACTACTAGGTTAGCAAAGAAAGTTCAGAAGTCACTAAGGACCAAGCAATGAGCAATGAAATGAAAAATGACAGGCGTAACATTAAGGCACAGGAAGCTCTTGTCACAGTTGTAACTAAATCGGTAGAGCACCGCACATGTAATGCAGAAGATTGTTCGGCTTCTACAAGAAGCAAGTTGACTTTTCGTCCACTTTAAACTCCCCTTTCCTTATTATTTCTACATTTTCCTAGGCTTTATCATAGTTGCCTTCACGTGGTTCTTCTACACAGCCAACCCCATTTCCCTTTCTCTTCAACGCCCTCTCAACCACCTCATGCTCACTCCATACAAGCTAGCTGCAAAGCCTCTAAGCCTCTCAAACATCTATGTACAGTAAAACCTCGTTGAACTGTACACGCTTAAACAGTGGTTTGGTATTAAAAGTAGTAAAATCAAATCCCCGACTCAGCGGCCATTGAACATAATGTGTTTTGTATCCGCATAAACCGCACCAGCTTATTGCGTATGTATCGGTTAACACGCAATGTTTCCACTTTTTGTCGCACAAACACAGCAGTACGTCTTCTCCATTGGGCGGCCTGGCAGAGCAAAAGGCCTCAGAGATCGAAACAACGGCCTCCAAGCGCCCTGTGCGTTCGCGCATGAAGCCACATCAACCTCAACATCATGTCGGCGGTGTGCCAGAGAGCGTTGTGGCATCGCGCAAGCGAGGACTCGCGTCATGCCGAAGCTCGGATAAAAAAGGCACCGGGTGCTCAGCATAAAAGAAAAATTGGACATCGTTCGTGGTATCGAACGTGACACAAAGTAGTCGGGATCTACTGTTGACTACGGTGTGCGGCATTTTGAATGCGAAGAAGTTGCTCGACAGCGCTGCTGTGATTGTGAAGAGATGTCGGCTACAAGGCTCAACTTTTAGCCATCATTGCTGCTGTTGTTGCCAAAGTGTCGGCTAGCAACAGTGATGAGGACGACACGGAAAGCGACAGCACAGGCGATTCAGGCCTGACAGTGGCAGAAGCTGCGCGTTACGTCAGTCTCATGAATGCAATCGTCGCACCGAGAACAGCACCCCGCAATGAAAAAGGCGCCCCGCTACTTCTGCAGCGCTACTTCTGCAGCGCTACCGCGTGCGTGCACAGAGAATACGTAACGCCAATGAGGAATCTGCCATGCGAGTGTTTGCCAAGAAGAGGGGGGCTGGTTGAAAAGCTGTCTCACAGCTTGAGTAAGTTTGAGGCCGCTGTCGTCGCTGCTAGGCCGCCGTGGCATCAAAGGAAAATAACACTTTTGTTGCGCGAAGTGAATAAATACTGCACGTTTTTTTTTCCTCTTTCATCACACTCTCTCCGAGTTCTGTTTTTGACAGGTAAGTGGTCGATCTCATGCTGTTTCAGTTGAACGGTACTACCGTTTAGTACATACTTTTTCCGAGCTCCGGCCAACTACGGTTTAACAAGGTGTCACTGTATTATGGACCGCTTGACAGAACGTGAAGGGAAACAAGCCTTTCGTAACTATTAAATTCACCGTGGGACACGACAGTGTTCCAAATCACTCGTCTTTCAGTGCCCCGGAAGCTCCCCTGGACCCTACATGCTGTTAGGTAAAGAAGCACAACACCTGCCACCGCATAACAACTCAGAGAAATCATTTCCCTCCCAGCACCCCAAAATGCCTGTGGCTTATGCAGATACCTAATGGCTTCTAACAATGTTTTATCGTCATTCTCTTGTTTTGCATACTAAAAGTGTGTAAAGTTCATAAATAAAAAAAACAAGAAGACAACATTAAGTCAACAACAGGGTAGGAAGAAGAATGGATTAGCACCCTAGTGCCCCCTAAAAAGCCCAGAATATTTAAGGCAGCCTCACCGGATGATGGAGTGGGTGGCCATGAGGAACTCTGGCTCGCTCGTGACCTGGTTGCAGTTGAAGCGCTTGCTCTTGGTCTGCACCAGCAGAGACTTGTCGGGCGTCACCTGGAGCCGGTAAATGGCGCTCGTGTGCTGACCCTGCTGGAGGGCTGCACGGGACAGTGTTGAGATGAAGGTCATTGGAGAGATTCCAGACCAAAACAGAAACATGAAAGTTTGCTGAAGATTTTATTATTTAGTTTATCTTCGCTTGTGTCACATGTTGAGGTTCCCCCAACTTCTGGTGTCAGCAGGTTCCAATAATCTGGGCTGTCTCTTCTCGTTTCAAACAGCAGTTACCTTTCAGGGGAATTGGTCCCCTGGCGTGTTTTTTTTTTTTTAACTTCGATTCACAAGAGACACTCACTGTGTTGCATGCAAAAACAAGTCTAGATGCCTGGAGCTTACCAGCCGCCCACAAAAAAAAAAAAATTAGCACTATACAGCAAGTTCACTAGTCCTACTTAAAGGTGGAGGAAAGTGGCACCCCTCACTTTCTTTAAGATGCTGATCCAACTTGTGGAGATCCCTGGAATCACAGAGCTCCTGGATCACACGTCCCACGAGGGACTTGTTGAGGTACTGGCTGTACGTCGACGACACACCACTGTTAAAAAGCATGCGTGCAAGCATTGAGAACATAAACACAGTGTAAACACTAGAGAAGGTTCCAAAATCCCAACTTTAGGGGTGGGACTGCCCAAAGCCATTTTGGAGCAATCTTTTGAGCAATTTATTGAGCAAGTAAAATTGCATTTTGGAGCAGCTTGGAGCAGACTAAATTTCATTTCGGAGCAATGTGGAGCAGATAAAATTTCATTCTGAAGAAGTTTGGGGCAGGCCAATCTGAATTTTGGTGGAATAATGGACTATGGCAACGCGCTTTGAAACCACAACGAACCAACACAAGCGCTGCACTGCAACTGTCTTAAGTAATGGCTTAAGCTGAACTTTGAAGCAGATTACTCCGATACTGAAACCATCTAGTGCATGCAAATATTGGTAATAGTGCCCTTAGATTTTTAATTAGCGATAGCAATCACAAAAACATGCATTCTGCTATATAGTCAGAAATTTTGAAATGTAGCCCAATACGTTTTTTATGAATACTACTCTGGTTTACTATTGAGATAGCAATTACATGGGCATTCCAGGCACATATATGCTGGCGGCGGCGTCACCGTGATGTCCCCTATAAAGTCCAACGGCGATATCATCATCGCTGCACACTGTATGCTGTATGTGCGACTGAAAGTGTACGAGAGTGAGCTGACGATAGTGGCTCAAGCTCGCACGCGCGAAGGAGGAAAGCTGGGAGGAAGCGTGCAAGGCACCTGGGGGGTGGTGGGAGGAAGGGGTTCTACTCCGGTGGCTGCTGCATGCTACATGGCTAGAACAGCCGCACGGGTCCTATATGGAAGGCAACCTGCGATGGGGACAGAGGCGAGTACCGATAGCTTCATATACGCTGTGTTCTTGCCACTTAGTTCGTGTTGAAGCGAGGCAGCCCAAAAGCGAATTCGCCTGCTGCTGCTGCTACCGTGCTTCCTTACTCCAGCATTTTGACAGCATCCTCTTGGTCAGTTGTACAGGAGCCACAAAAACATCCAAAAGATCGGACAATCCGAAAAAAATGAATGCATGTCTTTAACTGCCCTTAAGGGCTAAAATTGCCAGAGGCACATCTGAAAAAGCTCTTAAGAGGAAGCTTTAGCTCGGGTGCTCCTATCCAAATACATGTAAAAGGAGAATTCGTCTTTCTCGGCAACCACTGCACCAAATTTGACGAGGTTTGTTGCATTTAAAAGAAAAACTTAAAATCTAGTGACTGTTAGTTTCGAATTCTTGAGTTAAGACGTCAATTTTTAATTAAGGGGGGAAGCGGGGATCAGATCGCGATTTTCGCGAAAAAAATCGATTTTTGAAAAGTACGCTTTTCAGAATCTACAGCATCATTTCTATCTTGTACTGAAATATTTCACCGAAAAACAAACTCTAAGCACTTAAAATAAATATATTTGTCGGTGCCGGCGTCCACAAATCCGCCCGAAATCGCGAAAAAGCCGCGAAGTTCAACGCGCGACTGCTCGGCTTTCCCGCCACGGAGCGCCGCCATTTTGGTATCGTTGGAAAGCCCGACTCTTTGACTCTTTGTCCCAGCCCTTCCCTTCCTTCCCTGCCAGCCAGCAAGCGCACAAAAAAAGAAAAACAGGAGAGTGGCAGCACGGAGCAGCCAATGGCTGCCGCGCCCCGATTGGCTCTGCGCCGCGGCTCGTTGTAAGGCGCCTCCTCATTGGTCGACGCCGCGCCATAATGGCGGCCGAGGCAAGGAGCGCAAGGAGCGTCTGCTTTTGTCCGCTGCTGGGAAGCCTTTCTGGACTTTCCTTCTCTTGTGTTTCGAGGACGTCGGCCACGTGCAATGGATCCGCGCACGTTCGAAAAGAAGTACCGGACGAAGCATGCCTACGGGAAGCGGAAACGCAAGCCCGTCACAGCAAGGAAGAAGCGGCGATTGTCAGCAGGTGGTTCGGCCGAGCCGAGCGTCCGTTCAGAATCGGCGGAGTACGCGCCCAACGTGCTGTGCGATCTCTCGCCCAACGTGCTGCGGGATCTTGCGCCGAGTCGAGCACCAGCCAGCGATAGTGAGACGAACCATGATCTTTTGCCGTCGAAGCGCGGGCGCAGTGTTACTTCACCGGTGACGATCGACATGCCAGTGAGTCTCGCCGTACGCGAGCGTCCCGTCGCAAGTTCGTCCAGCACAGATTACGGAGTGAGCTTGCAGCGGTCATCGCCGCCCGACTGCAGAGCATCGGAGACGCGCTTCCGCGGTGTGTCGTTCAACGCCGAGATGTCTCCGCAGCCAACAACCGCCAGTGAAGGCAGTCCCATGCCATCGACGAGTTCCGGCGCTTCGACGGAGCTGCAACGCGGGCGCACGCTCGCTGCCGCGGATGCGCCGGCGGCCGACCTTGCCGCTCATCGCAGTGTTGACTGTTCGCCCAGTGAACGTCGCACTATTCAAGCTCACCTGGAAACACGATTTGTGTCCGCGGAAACTGCAGTACTGCAAGCGTCGAGAGTTCGCGAATCGCTTCGCGCGGTTTCAGCAACGGAGCGCAAGTTCGGGCTGACTGGCTCACAGGAAAATGCCATTCCCGCACCTCCAGAAGAGGAGTTTATGCTTGTTCAAGTTGCTGCTTTGAACTCGCTGATTGGTTCCCCGCTTTGCCCAACTTGTCAGCAGCCCGGCCTAGCAGTGCACCGCGAGACTGAACTGGGACTAGCTGTGAAGATGGTACTTTCATGCATTTCCTGTGGTAGTACCCTACAGTCTGAGTGGTCCTCACAAAGGAAGAGCGGCTCTAGAGCTTTCGAGGTCAACATCAGAGCTATGCAAGCAATAAAGAGCATTGGGAAAGGACCAACTGCTCTTAATGACTTCTGGGCCACCATGAATGTCTCGCATCGTGGGTTACACCACAAAACATATGATGGGCACCTCAAAAAGACTTTCAAGCCTGCCGCAGCGGCAGCTGCACACAACATCTTCACAGATGCTGTAGAGGCAGTGAAAAAGGTGTACACTGAAATGGAGACAACATTTTCAAAGAACATTACAGTAGTGTATGATGGCACATGGTTGACACGCGGCCACAGCTCCCATACCGGCGTAGGCTGTATAATTGATTTCCATACAGGGCTTGTGTTGGACTGCATAGTTCTGTCCAACTTCTGCCTTGGGTGCAGCCGACAGCCAGCAGAAAGTGACCCCAACTATGCTGAATGGAAGCAGCAACACCAGTGCCAGAAAAACACTGATGTGAATTCTGGAAGAATGGAGGTTGAGGCTGCACTACAGCTCTTCAGGCGCTCCTTGAGCAGAAATGATCTACGTTACACAAACATAGTTTGTGACGGGGACAGCCGCATGTTTCGCACTCTATGTGATGAAGAAGTTTATGGTTTTGTGCAGCTATCTAAAGAGGACTGCATAAATCATGTTAAAAAACGAATGGGGGCTGCACTTCGCTCTTTGGTGGCCAAGGCAAAGAAAGGAGAGCCACTAGGTGGAAAGGGGGGCCTGACACAGCAGCTCATCAAAAAACTGACAAACTACTATGGCCTTGCTCTGCGGAACCACTCGGAAGTCGAGGAAATGCAAAGGGCAGTAATGGCAACGTACTACCACATCACATCAACAGATGATGAGCCCCATCATGAGCTGTGTCCCCCTGGCCCCCTTAGCTGGTGCAACCACCGGTCAGCTGAGGCAGAAGGGCAGCCAGCACCAGCTCACAAGTACAAGCTTTCAGCTAAAGTTGCTGAAGCACTCCTGCCTGTGTACCAGCGCCTCTCAGACCCTCAGTTGCTGGCCCGGTGCAGAGGAGGCAAAACTCAAAACGCGGCTGAGAGTCTCCATTCAGTGATATGGTCACTAGTATCAAAAGACCAGCATGCCTCACTGTTTGCTGTGGAAACAGCAGTGCACGAGGCAATTTCAAAGTACAACTCGGGCAGTCTGAAAGCTTATTCAGACCTGTGCACAACATTGGGCCTGCGCCCTGGTGCCCTCTCTCTTCAGCGGGCTGTCGAGAAAGACTCCCAGCGAATGAAGAAGGCACACAAAGTCCATCTCCTGAAAGGACAGAGGGCTAAGAAGTCACCTGCTGCCAAGGACACCAAATTCTACAATGCAGGAGCATTCTAGACAGTGTGTGCCAGTATGGAACTTTGAGGCTTGTTTTCTCAAAAGTTTGTTTTGAGCTTATCACCTCGCTCGTGGAAAGCATAGCACGGCAATGGGAGCACGGATTTTAATCCTGTTTGTTTTGCTGCAATTGGTGAAGTGTGCCTTATGTCAAGACAGTCTCAGATTTACCATTTAGGCTCACCATTTTTTTATTACACAATAATTGGAGCATGATACATTCTAAACATAAAGAGAAGGTGCATACTATATCGTTTAGAAGAAGAGCAGAGAAATTTAAAAAGAAATTAAGAGAATCTTGACTTAGACTATACTTCTTAGTAACTATTAAAAACATTTACAGACCCATAACCCATTTTGCTGTCACGCTAGGCTTTCCACGAGCAAGCAACATGTGAGCAATATATAAATAATGATAAAATAAAAACTACTGAAGATATGATTGTGAAACTTTGCAGCTGTCTGTTTGATGCTATTTCGAACCTGTATGCCAAATTTCATCACTCTAAGATAAAAAATGAAAAAGTTAGTTCCGATCCCCTCATCCCCCCCTTAATAATTGGCAAAAATCGAAAATTTTGCAATAACGAAACTATCAAGTTTACAACGCTGTAACTCAACAACAAAAAATTATAATATAATTCTGTGAATTGTACCTAATAGTACATCTAAAGCGGACAAAATTGATACGTTACACATGAATATAAATAAATTTAGTAATAGGGAAATAATACTTTTGCAAAACCCTTGTAACCAACGTAACAAATTCATGTAAGATGTAAAATGACATATTGAATTTGTCCGCTTTGAATGATCTAATGGATTCTCTTTACAGAACCGTGATATCAGTTCTTGATGCAGAGCTATGAATTTGTAAACTTCGTGCTTCTATTTTTTTCAAACGGTCAAATATGTGAAAATCGTTTTAAGAAAATTCAAGCCCTAAATAGAAATTCCGCTTCCAACAGTCACTATAATTTAGCTTTCTCTTTCAAATGCAACATATTTCATTAAAATCGGTCCAGGGGTTATCTCATAAAAACGTTTTTGCGTTTTACATGTATTTGAATAGGCCGCGTCGGAGTTGGGCCCGAGCTAAAGCTTCCTCTTAAGGCCTGCCAGCACACTTATTAGGCATGTCGATGCTCATACTGTGACATGAGATGGAGGTGCATGCGTATATAATTAAGGAATACATACTGTGTCCCGTGACAATTGCCCCTTCCAATGCTTATCCTTCACCGCATAACACTGCTGTACTAAGGCAAAGCTAAATTTCGGAGACTGGCATTACGCAACACGCCCTGCTCTGCGAGCTTCGAAGCCAATCGCGAGGATTACATAGGTGGAGTTGGTGCGATTGCTGACAGTGGCAAATTCTTTCAATGAAAAACACAGCACCGCATGGCAAGAAGCTTAAAAGCGAACGTAGAAGCAGCTAGGCCTAACGTTGCCATGGTGGTGGCTACGGCTGCCAGTGGATCAGCGTGCGAGAGTGCCGGTTCGAGGCGGTGAGATAATCAAAATGGCGGCGGTGGTGGCTTTGATTAATGCCATTTGAGACCTGCAGTCGGGGCAATATACATAGACTATATGCAGTACGTGGTGGTGCCGCAAAGCCGTGCGAATTATTGGGCATGTTCGAAAAACCGGGCGTCTGGAAATTCGGTCGTTAATTACACTGGCAATACCTCGTGCCGATGACACGACACCAATGACGATTCGTTGTAATTCCTGATAATGGAGCCAGCATTAGCACGACTTTCGTTCCCTTTCAATAAAGTTACAGCTAATTTTCCCTGATAAAAGCACAAATTCCCCGAGTTTTCCCTGAGTATTTCCAGACAATTCAAATTCCCTGAGAATTCCCAGTTTTCCCGGTTGGTAGACACCCCGACTTTGAAAGAAGCAAACAGCAGTGGTGGAGAACTCACCTGGTGTCGACAGCAAGAATTTTGCCACTGAGGTCAAGGCGTGTCGTGAACTGCTCCACACCTACAGAGGCTGGAATCTTCTCGTTCGCGGGGATACGGCGAGCCACACAGACCAGGCAGTTTTGCCCTTCTACTCGTCAGCCCAGCATAGACAGAGAGAGGGGACAGGGGGTTGACACGGAAAAAAAAAAAAAAATTTTTAATTACTTCTGTTCACCGAAATTTTATAAAGCTTAAAGCACTACCCCTGACTTGATCTCAGGGCACTCTGTCTACAACAATGACTGCAAACCACATCCTGCACTAATATAGTTCGAAATTATTACCAGGCACGTAAGGGAGCACTCACACCAGCAATCAACTAGAGGTTGCGCGACTGGCTATCTGACAAGCTGCCACCAGTTCAGCATGGGCACATGACCTCTGCCTTAGCTGCTGCTGGCATGTGACTAGTGGCATCTGAATAGCAAAACATTTAGTATTCAAATATGAATACTGCAAGAAAATTGGTTTCGAGTAGAACGCCAAGTTATATTTAGGCTGAATGGTTAAAGAACTGTTTTGAATCCTTCATACATGAAGCACTGTTCACAAGCGAAAGTCTGGTCAACTGGTCACCTCTTAATGGTGGATCCACACGACGGACGGCTCTGCGAAAATCTGTTCTGCGGACGCTTATTCCGCCGCCTGTCTGGCTGCAAAGCGCATCCAGACGACGGACGGAGTGAGCAAACGACCGCGCCGGGGAAAAAAAGATGGCGGCACCGCCCAAAGCAACTGCCATCCGCCTCGAACCTGTCAAGTCGTCGTCGTCGTCGTCCACTGTGTGGCCCATAACTTTCAAACTGAGGCTTGTATTTGGTTTAAATTTTTGTCTAGAAGCTTCGTCAGCAAAGTATTTGTGATGAGTGGGCATCGTTTCCGAAAGCCATACTCAGATTTTCGGCGTGTAGGCATAGAGTGGCTGCATTGGCTGAACATGGCCTCGAAGATGTTGCGGCGGCCCGGGCGGATCTCAGTGGCCGCAAGTTACAAATGTGCTTGTTTCTACTCACTCTAGATGGTGCCATCGGTGTAATAGACTGTCATACATGTTTTTCACTCTGAATGAAGATGGAGATCGAAAGGAAATGACAGTTGGCCGCAATGGCAGTTTTATCCGAATTGGATGATGAGTACTTGTTTCATCGAAAGAGGTCTTGTTGGCGAAAGAACTATATCGCCAACAAGCATCTCGGTATGCAAAACCACTTGTACAGAGAGCTGTTGGTCAGCGACATTGAGGAATACCGGAGGCTGCTTCGAGTGACAAGAGAGCAGTTTTTTCAGCTGCTGCCAAATTGTCTCTTTTGCTTTCGTGTCCGCGTAATCTGTGAGAGTCTTGTCCCACAATGCGGGGAACTGCTCCACAAGATGCAAGAAGAAGAAAGTTGCCTCGTCGCTCAAGTTCATTGCAGTCGCTCTTGTGCGTGTCGCGCACGCAGACAGGCACGAATGGTGTCAACAGCGATGAAGCTGTTTCAGAAAGATCCCAAAGCTGCGCTTGTTGCCAGACTGTAGAGCATGCTGGGCTAAATCTGCAGCATTCGACCCCCAGAATCCAGATGCGAAAAATAGCTCGGCATTTTCCGTCCGTGGGGGTCGCGTACGACGCGCGGACGGCATAAATCCGTGACACGTAGTCCCGTGATGCGCCGTCCATCGCGGAAAAGACGGATTTAGTCTGTCGTGTGGATCCACCATAAACAACAAACAAGCCCAACATTGATCACATCTTTCATTATCAAGGCAATGGCAGTAATGAAGCTATACACACAAGTGACTAGATGTATGTACAGAATTCAGTTCCACATTTAACGCAATACAGAAATAGGCAACATGCCGAAAAGGAGCTAAGCATAACCCATTAACCCATTCACTCTTTCTGCTGCTAAAGGAGTAATACTCCATATTACCAGACTAGAGTGTACTGACAAGATTGATATTCTGAATTCCATAAATTCTGACGTTTATCCAGTCGGCACCTTGAATAACAATGCGAGCAAGTACCAGCTGGAGTCGAGAGCTAATTCAAGAACAGTATGACACACAACTAGCTCCCTACTTTAAGATGGATAACATGGCTAAGAAGCATGCAAAATCATCGAAGTGCGCTCAAAATTTTGGCAAGACCTCACTACTTCCAGCAGTCTCACTTCCCCCAACCTGCCTGCAGTTAATGGCGTTCTAACGGCAAAAGCTCAGACAGCAGACACTACAACCAGTGTAGTAGGTGCTCTTAGACTGCATGCAACGAGTGATATACTAATGGAGTGCAGCAAGTTGGTTTCCATTCATAATGAATGTAGAGAGAGCAAAAAGAAGGCAGGGACAGATGGGGAGAATTGGCTAGATATTATTTTAGATTCAAGGTGATGTGGTTTTGGTTAACTGCCGGGTTGTTGTTCTTTTAGCGTGTATATATTCCATGACATAACAAACTACCATTTGCGAGTGAATGTTTGTCCTGTCCCTCTTCTAGCCTGTCTGTTTTTTCATGCTATGTAGAGTCATCATGATAATTAGAAGGCATCTACGCCCACAGAGAAGGGAGGTGAGCAGGCACTGACCGGAGTCTGCACCGGATTCATCGCCGCTGCCTGCGCCTCCCGTGACGGAGCCGTTTGGGTGGGGCAGGAAGATGGCTGAGATCTGCATGTTCTCATAAAGGGGGGCGATGCGCGCACTATTCTGCTTGTCCTCGGCGTCGGGTGGGCGCAAAAGGAAGCGGCACTGAAACGAGCGGCTCTTGCCTCCAACCTCGGTCCAGCCCAGGCCGTTGGCGCCCAGCGACATGGGCAGCAGGTTGCTGCTAAAGCGGCCATGGTCGCCGTGGTGCAGAATGTTGTAGATGCTCGTGCCGTCCAGCTCCCCTTGGCCGTACTGCAGGAAGGACGAGATGTTTTCCGACACAAACTCGATGCGCCCCTCGGTATTAACCACAAACAGGAACCCGTCCAGCGCCTCGAGGAGCAAGGGCCCAAGCACGTCACTGTTCAGGATAGTTGGCTTGCTCGACGACACCTCGCTCTGCTGCAGCTCGCCAAGGCCTCCTCCGCCACTTGCCTCCTGCTGCTTGATCCGGCGAATCTGGTTGACCGTCTCCTGCAGTATGGCACACTTGTCTGGCTTGACGGACAGGGAATTCATGTCAGACAGGCTAGCAGAGATCAGTTCTGCTAGTTCCTCCAGGTAGACGTTCTCCTGCTCCCGCCGGTGCTTCTCATTAAGGCACTTCTTCCTGCAACAGGGAGAACAGGAAGGGTGTGGAACACGCCACGGTCAGCAATGGGTGCACACAAGCAGCTCCCATGCAAAATACAGCCGACCAGTGCTACCCCACACATACCCTACACCTGGAAGAATGCTGTAATGAAGTGACACAGACAGTCTTACAACACAAAGTCTGGAGAGCTTTGCATTCAGCTTATCAGGGCAGGCACAATAAACAAAAGCAAAATGATCTCCCTACAAACTTCAATAGCAAGCAGGTGCCATAGCCCAAGAAATGATGTGTTGTCGGATAGTCAGGGGCCGCACTGACCGCCCTAACATGCTGTTCAATGTTCAAGCCAGTACGGATACGCAGTCCCTCTTGCAAGCCCCTCCCTGCACTGCCCAGTGAAATAGATACTAATAAACTTACACTACTACCACTCAGTGGGTGTGCACTCTGGCAGACAACATTCCAGGCAATGAGCCTAGTTTTTCAATTCCCATGGCTTGCAGGGCCATGGCTTCAAAACTTGCTCATTCGGGGAGCCCACATATTGCGTGTGAAGCCCGAAGCTAAAAGGAAAAAGAAAATTCTGCGGACATTTCCAAACTGAACATGCACTGGCACGTCATTTTTCCAAACTTATTTAAAGATATGCATATAGAATGTAGAATACAAGTTGAATCAGAGCCACAGTGCAACAAATGCCTCCCTCCTCAAGGGGTTTTCACACAAGGAAGATGAGAGATGCACCTCTCCACTGTAGAGGTAACACAAGTGACAATGTCCCTCCCAGCACACGCAGCAACGCCCCACCAAACTCCCTTGGTAGCCACAAACTGTCCGTTTGACTTGCAAAAGGTCTCGCCATAGCCAGTGAAGGTTTAGCTCCTGTGCCTTCATCCTAGAAATGTAATCGTAATCCTGTAAGCCATGGCACAAAGGCAGTCCTTCACGTTTAATCCTATCCTGCAGGGACCTTCCAAACTACATCCTTATTCAGCAATGAACAAGTTGCCTCAGCACAATTTGAGCACCTCATTCAGAACGTACATAGTGCGCTCAAGGAAGGAAGAAAACTCCACATTGAAGGGGCCACTTGTCTAACCAGACATCCTGACAATACACTAGCAAGGTAAAAATGCAACCATTGTGCCTGACCCAGCAAAGGACAGCTCCCATTAGACAGAAGAAAGTGAACACAAATGTAAAGCCACTGCTTTACTTAAAACACAGAGCGTAGTAAAAAATGAATAGAAAAGGTCAACCTGCAACTGAGGAGCCACCTTGCAGTGTTAAAACTGCTAGCACACAGTGTGATAGCTCACATGTTAAAAAGAGAGAGGCATCTGGGGTTGCAAATTTTCTTGAACCAAAGGCTCTCTTTAACAAATGACGATTCTGCATCTTAAAGAAAATAACACTTAAGTTTCAAACCAAGTAAACATGAACTAGAATAGAAAATGAGTTAACCACAAACATGCATATTATCAGTCATCAACACCATGCCTCCCAGACACTAACTTTCTTAACAAAAGAAACTATGGGATAAAAGCACAGAGCACGGAACATGCACGAAGGAAAGAAACTAGGTAGGAGGGAAAATTAGGTCCCACAGCCAACTCTGCAAGCCAACTGTCCACGAAGTCAGCCCAACACAGATCCCTGCGCTAGGCAGACAGGCAGTTTTACAACCGCTTGACGCATATTTTCTCCCCAATTAGCTTGTGCAGTGGTGGTCTAGTCAGTACCATTAAGCTTGCCTTTCAATCAACAGTATACGAGGCACGGTATGTTGCAAACATTTTTATTTGGGTAGGCAAGGAACTAATTTTGTAAACAATTCAATAAAATTTTGCCGGCTAACAATAACAAAGATATGCGCTTAGGTGCAAGACAGACATAAAGTTACAAATGAGCTAGAAGAACTTGTGCTGTCAGGCACAAGACAAAAAGTGATGGCAAATGTCTCATGTGCATTCCAAATGACACATGTGCTTTGATATGCTTTACCGCATTACACAATGTGCGTATTACGCCCAATAACTATGCTAGAAGCTCGACTAGACTACGCATCTATGAACAGCGCCAAGATGATATGCCTTCATACAGTGTGTCGCAAAGATAGTGATGGCAGTCGAGAACAATGTTTGTACCATCCCTTACACTTGCTTCCCGTGTGTCGTGTGGTCTGTGCGAATAGATACGTCGCCGATTTGGTGCAAAACCATAACTTTTTTCGCTGATACCCAACCAACCTTTCGAAGCACTACCTTTTACTGCCCCCAAGGGCTCAAATCACCACAAGCATGTCCGAAATAGCTTTTAAGGCCTGCCAGTACAATTATTAGGCATATTGGTGCTCGTACTGTGACAGGAGATGACGGGTGGCCACGTCTAAAATTAAGGAATACATACTGTGTCCTGTGACAATTGCCTCTTCCCACTCATTGATAAGTTGGCCTTGTGTCATCACTTGACAAGACATGAAAATGCAGGATATCAGGTAAGTCTTGTACGCATAAAATTTTGTGCAGACCAGTTTGGGCCTCAATTTCAGAAAGTTTGTTTCAGCTGATGGTGCTTCTCTTGATCCTAGGGAGCTGCGGCTGACACATCAAAATGCACGCCGCCTGTGACCAGTGACAAGTTTCACACGAAAAACAGTATTGGTTGTAATCATAAGAGAAATAAACTTGTGGAAGGCGGCACGAAAAAGTAGCCGCTGTGGCCACACTTTATTTAAGCCGACCGGCCAGCCATGGTTCCGCTGGATCCCAGGAGTGGCAAATACAGTGGCTGCCCAGGTCGAGCGCGCTAGCGTGTTCTATTCTCGCACTACCTGCACGTGAGCCCATCTTCTTCGCCTGCTTTGGAGGTGATAGTCGTGCCACTGCAGGGCCCCCTCCAAGTGCGAAGCGCGATTGAAATAAAGTCCAATGGTCAAGTCCAGGAAAGGTGTGCAGATGGTGTCATCGTTGATAGTGTCGGGTTTACGCAGTCCAGGAGTGATGTACGAGGCAGCACCAGCAGTGCAGGTTCTAAGCGAGGCACGGCCACATTGATGCTGTAGTGTGAAATCGTGACCTGCCAGATTCTCGTAGATGTGCTAGCCTGTAGAAGTCGGAGCTGCAAAAGTAGACCGTCTAGAGGCTCGGGACTTGCGTGGAGAGAGCGCAAGTGTTGGGCACTCGCGATGTAGAAGTGATGTCCGAGCTGAAGAAACCAGATGGCAGAGCTGCTCCTGTAAAACTTCAGTAAGCCATGCATCTGCGGAAGGTATGAGCACAGAACACCGGAAGGCTTGCCTGCTGCTGTGTGTAGTGAAATCTCAAATGCCGATAGCATCAGGGTTATGGTGGTCGTTGAACGCATCATGAAGGTTGTGCTTGTGGCGTTGCTGTGCCGGAAAGAGTGAAATTTGCACCTAGTCGAGCTGGTGGAAGAGCCTCTGAATCGGTGATGAGTGAGGTGCCCCCAAACAGAAAACGAACAGCTTGCAGAAACGTCCAAGAGATGAGAGCGACGGGCCAAAGACTAGCTGAAAGCACTTATATTTGGCCCAGTGAATTCCTTGGAAAGAGTCGTCGCGCAGCTGCCTTTGAGCTGGGAAGGAAGCTCACAAACCGAGTAGAGGTCTGATGCTGGAGCCGGTGGGTGCCAACGATCGGCATGGGTAGACGCACACGTTGTGGGACGACAAGACGCGGAATGACATAGCGGTTGAAATGGCGAGAGCAGTTCTGAGCGAGCACTCGAGGCAACGTAGAGAGCAAGGACGGTTGCCCACAAGTCCACGTAGATGTCGGGCCCGGAGGATGACAGTCGGAGCATGGAACACAGCTGGAGCCAGGAACTTCGTTGAGAAGAAAATGGCTGTCCAGCTGGATGAACCAGGTGTCCAGCATTTCGATGTTGAATTTCCAGACAACCTACAATCGCAGGACGTCTATTGCACCGCGTGAGGCCCCGTCACTCGCTTTGGTAAAGTCAGTGCGCCGATGATGGCATGGCTGGGCTCGGTCGTCCAGCGTCACCAATTTGAGGGCTCGATCATCCGGGATCCAGGCCGTGGGATCCCGGAAGCGGCGGCTGGCACGGTCGCTCAGGTCGAGCACGCTAGCGTGCTATTCTCGCACTACTTGCACATGGGCCCATCTTCTTCTTCACCTGCTTTGGAGGCAATAGTTGTGCCGCTACAAGCTAATGTGCATGTACGTATTACTTAACCAGTGCATTCTTAACAACAACGGGGTAGTTAGAATACATTGGTTTCGAACTGCGACTTAAACATACAACGAAGAGACGGAGCGAACATTGGCTAAACGCGATGCCTTCACCAATTGCAGAAAAAGGAGATATCACCGCATATATACGCGAGATAAATGAAAAGGAACACCACCAGAGAAAGATGAACCGAAAATGAACCGCACTGTGTGTGAATGAGCATCTACAACTTGAACGGAACACGATGCAGATAACATGCACGGATGAGAGAGCAGCGTGCTGTTCACAGTCAGGATGAAGCCTTCACAGGACACACACACAAAAGCTTCAAACGGTTCACCGCGGCTCGTATCACACCGCCTCGCAATGCAGAAGGGTGCATTAGAACTTAAGAAGATAACGCTACAAGTAAAGAAATCCGACGTTGAGCGCAGCCAGTTGGCTGTGCGAGGTAAAGTCTTCAGGCGCCCACAGTGCAATCCGTCAAGTCCCCACAAAGATGGCGGTGAGCACTCTTCGCCTCTTTTAGTCGTTTGCTAGCCCGGGAACTTTGAGAGAGCAGCCAGACCAAGACCGTCCTGGCTGGTTCTGGCAGCCAGGGGGTAGCCAGAACAATTCAGCCCAAGTAAAACGAGCGCCCGAGGGAAGTGCGTGGCACAGTGGCCGGAACAACCCGAGAAAAGTGAAGGTGCTCTGGCTGGCTCTGGCAGCCCGTGGATACCCAGAAGTAAAAAATCGAAGAGGTCCAGTGTTTGCAGCTGCACTCTTGAGTAGGCCCTGATGCAGCAGCGCCCGCGTTGACGACACCTGTTTCGTCCAGTGCCAACTATAGCCTCCATGATTGCACTGGCATACCGTTCACTAAGGCAGGCCAGTGCAATTTCGGAAGCAATGCTGCAAACACATCAAAGCTGCATGTATGGCTTTTGGTGACGTTTGGCGCTGTCTTATGTGTATTCTGTGCTGCCACAGTGCATCTGAGTTGTTAACATTAGCTCCTTGCCTACTGAGTTGTGTTGGGCTCCATGCGTATCATTTTTTTATTTATATATTTAAGTATTTAATTGTTTTGTTGCTGGCCTTCTGCGTCTCAGTTTCGTACTGGGGTGTTTGCACACAAGCTTCAGTGATGGCTTGGGCCTGTGTATGCTTGTCACCGACTATGCACCTGGCATCGACGATGGGCTGCTTGTTCTTTGGACAAAGCTGCGAAGACCAGCGAGACCCAGAAGGAGACGTGACGCAACTACAGGCGCACTGGTTCACCTTAGCAATAGGTGCATTGTGCGATCTCAGACAACATGATATGCCGCTGCATGGTACAGGCTCCGACCACGACAACAGTGGGAGTACCCCGGCATGATGATCGCAGCTGTGAACACTATCTGGTCGCGCACAGTGGCGTGTGTTGCCACTTAATATGTCCTTGCACCGTGGTTTGGCCAACTGGCCCAAGCTCCTGACATTAATTTTCCTTCTTACTTGCATAGCAAGCTTGAGATCGTCAATCCCTGCAGTTGGGATGCCTGCCTACCCGGCGCGCAGTGACTTCCCGAGAACCAAGGCTAATGAAGCAAGCAAGAAAATGTTTTGAAAACTTAGAAGCTAGACCTCAACTAAACAGCACGTACGGCTACGTCCTTTTTATATTTTAGATAGAAACATAAATAAGTGAAGCCTTCCAGGTAGGTGACAAAAAACCAGCACAGCTTGCATTTAGGGCCATAACTGGAACAGGGAACAGCAGAACCTGTGCAGTGGAACCCCACTAATAAAATTAAACCACCCTCTGAACTTGTGAACACAAGAATCTGTTTACAATAAAGTAGCAATCAAATCATTCTTCTTAGCAGGCAGCGCTGCACAGTAATATGCAGTGCCCTGTCAGTTTGTTTTCCAAAACTCTCCTTTTGCAACAATTTTCAAGCAAAAAAAATGGCTGTGGCTTAGCTAAGGTTAAGCCCAGGATGCGAAGCATACTAGCCTTTATTTTAGTTGTTGAACCACTGTTTAGCCTGGTGAACTGCTGTTGCTTGGCTATATTTGGTTCGGCTAGTAGAAGAAACAACTCATGCGTTACTCTGCTTCGCCTTCAAGAGTGGAACGCGACAGCGTTCCCGTCGACCCGCCAAGGGGTGTAAGACAATGGGCTACGGCGCAGCGACTACGCGCCCCGCATTGGACGCGGTGAGCGTCGAGCAACGCAGCGTTCGGCGCGGCAACGAAATGTGCGCCTGAGCAAGCAACGCACACCTGAGCCTTAGAAACAGCTCGTTTCTAAGGCAACACCGCATTCACTAGAGTCGCTTTTGTACCGCTTTGAAGCATCGTACTCGTGGCTCAGTGGTAGCGTCTCCGTCTCACACTCCGGAGACCCTGGTTCGATTCCCACCCAGCCCATCTTGCAAGAGTTGAGCCAAAGCCACCTAGAAAAAGCGCAGCTGCTTATATACCGCCGCGACGCCGCGAGTTGGAGCCCCGTTTCTCCTCTGTCGTGACGTCACGGTGTCACGTGGTATTGAAGGCGACACCGCCGCGCCTGAGGAGCTGGGTTGAGCTCTAGTAATATGCTTCGCATAATATTTAAAAATGTGCTAGTAATTAACCACAGAAGCAGTTCAACTACGGTGAGCAACAACCTAAGAATGCGATGGCAAATACACCCCCACTGTTCAACTCAAAAACAGAACTTGCACAGATGAACCAGCCAATCACATTTGCACATATCTATGACAAAGGTGAGCTTCTCTCAGTATCGCCACCCCTCAAGCAGCATTCACACAGGGGTGGTCCTTGACACGGAGGGGAGCGTGACATAATGAGCCGTCACGATGCTGCCCCACTCACACGAACTTTGCAGGTATGGTGCGGGGACTAAGAGATGTGAATGTTTAGAGACAGTTTTAACGACCTAAACTGTCAACATCTAGCACGGTAGCGGCCATGTGGTGCACCATGAGTGAGATCAAAAACAGTTGCTCCATCACCGAGCTTCAACATGTTCAAAAAGCAATCACGGAAGCGAACAAGATTGCCAAGCACTTGTGAAGGCAGCAGTGATTTTGAGCACTGTGCGATAGGTTGCTAGACTAGTTGGCTAGAACTCTGCTCTTTCCCCGCCAAGCGAGTGATTTGGTGCATCCCCTGGCAATGGCTACGTCACCCCCCTGCCGCCGAAAATGTCACGCGGTTTGCACTCCCTGCTGCAACGCCAGGGATTTCTCTCGCATCAATACCGCTTAAAGCACCAAGTTATGGAGGCATTGACCCCAAGTGCAGTGTGGAATTGTGAACAGAGCTTGCATTGAAGTCTCAGATTGTCCCCTAGTATAGCACTCCATAAATGCATTGTCCTTGGTTTGTTAGGTACACGGCAAGCATACACATTTCCTTGAAGCTGTGCCAACTCTGATAACAGCAGCAGAAGCTATCCATCCTTATCATGCAGCCACATGCGAAAGATACATGAACAGCAGCTGGCAAAAGAAGGCAGCTTCACTGCAGGCATTCAACAGCATTGTGATGATGATGATGATGACATGTGCTCATGGCGCAAGGGGCAAGTATGGCCAAAGAGTGCCAGGCTAGTGTTAAATGACTTAAAAATGTAGCAATGAATTACTAGAGTTAGATAAGACGTGGCTGTAAATAGGCCTTAAAAACAGGCACTGTAAAGTCGGTAAAATGTATTTATAATAAAATAGTGGCAATTACTAATGAAGTGTATGAGCATAAAAGGGACATGGTGAAAGAATGATATGGTCTACTAAAGTGTCAGAGAAGCACTACTGCCTTAACAAAACCCTTGAAAAACAGGGTTGGAAAACCATCGGTTTCCTACGAGGAGATGGCTGTCCTCTGGCGAGAGGATGTGCTACGACTTTCTTGGTCTAATAACGTGCAAGACGAGAACATTCAAGAATCCTATAAGTAATTTGGTGTTAAAAAAAATGGTTCTGCACCAAGAAGCATTACAGGATGGAGAGGGACGTGCTAGCGGTATGCTAGAGGAAAATGTTTGTTTCTCTCAGCTTCAGCTTCCCAACACTCCAGGAAGATGCGGAGGACTGTCAGCTTCTCACCACATCTACCACAGGTTGATGATGATGATGTATGTCTTTTTTTTTGGCACAAACGCCAGGGATGGCCAAAGAGCCAAGAAATGGTGTGGGGAAGTTGATGATGCGTGATGCGATGAATGACAAATGTCAGACGGAGCGAGGCTGTATAGAGCCCTAAAAATATTCTTTGTAATGTACGTAAAACATACAAGTGTTAAAATAATGTCAAGGAGGAGTGGTGTGAGCGACGACCATAAAATATACTCTAAATTGAAATAACGTGAAAAAAATGCTTAGATTGCATTAGCACTAGCGCCTCACTAAGACCCTCGAGCACAACGGTCTGGAGGGATGTGCTCTACTAAACAGTAGGTAAGTTTGCAGCAGCAAAACATGGAGAATGATCAGCCCCTCGCCAAACCCGCCACAGCAGCTGGGAGGCTCAGTGCCAGTTAAAAGGTGTGTGTGTGTGCACATGTGCATCGCACACGTGTGTGTGCGTGTGTCATACGTATGCCCTATTCTGAGGCAGCAGACAAGAGCTTCAGATCGTCATGACTGTTAATGATGGCTGGTTACCTAAAGGTGGCTTAATTACATGGAGCTTATTCAATGTTTGCTCGTCCCATAAGTGTTGCCAATAGCTCCCAAGTTTTTTGCGTAGGAATGGCTTCAAGTCTGCAACAGGCACAGGTATGGCCAGATTGGTGGGTTTTGTAGCTATGGAAGTTGACATTTTATCTGCAAGCTCTATACACCTGTGCCCAGGCAACCAACATATTGCAACCTGTTGGTTAGATGCATATGTATTGTAGAGCAATGAACAGAGGTCCCTGATTAAAGGATTATTTTGTTTTCGTAGCAATTGTAAAGCTTTAACGACACTTGGGGAATTTGTGGACATAATGGCCTTTGGGAGCTTTGCTTTCTTAATGTGTTCAGTAGCCGACAGTACTGCATAGGCCTCCGCCATGAAGATACTGGGTTCAAGATGTAGAACGTCACATTCCGAAAACAATGAGCCGACAGCCATGTAAGACACGCCGACTTGCGACAATGACGCATCTGTATAAAACTCTGGGCAGATGTACTTCAACTGAAGCTCTCGAAGGTGCATAGAGGTATGTGCGCATATGGGGCACATTGTGTTATGTCTACAAACGATGTATCGCATTCAACAATTTGCCATTGCCACAGCAGTAACAGCTTTACTGGAGCCATTAGGCAATGTTCAAGGATTGGGGCACCCATTTCATCACTAAGTTTTCTGACCCGCATTCAAAAAGGTTCTCACTGAAGGTCAATTGTGGAATAGTGCAGCACAAGCCACATCATTGACGTATGTGTAGCAAGGATGTCAAGGGTGAGACTGTACTTTGAGGAAATATGTGAACCTGCTGTATGTTCTTTGTATGTAAAGGCACCATTCGTTCGATTCAATGCGTAGGCTCTCAATAGGGCTTGTTCTGAAGGTGCCTGTGGCCAGGCGAATACCCAGATGATGGATGGGATCCAGCGCTTTAAGTGTGCTCGGCGCGGCAGAGTGATACACCATGGAACCGTAATCCAAACATGATCGAACACGGCTATTGTAGAGGTTTAATCCTATCATTTCCCCATGTTGTATGAGAGAGCACTTTCAGTAAGTTCACTGTCCTTGGCGCTTTGCTTTGAGATATCTGATATGTGCAATGACAGTAAATTTCGCGTCAAGCACGATGCCTAAAAACTTGTGCTCCTTGTTCCCAGGTATACACTGCCCAGGCACTTCAATACTGGGATCCGGAACTAGTCATCACTTTCTTGTGAAAAGAACACAGGAACTTGTCAGAGGGCTAATTAGCTGAAATCCGTCTTCTCCTGCCCATTTAGACACTTTGTTTAGGCTTTGCTGTACAGGTCATTCACAAACTGCGTGGTTAAAAGCTTAGAAGCCTAATTGTACTTCGTCTACATTGACAGAATAGGTAATTGCTGGAGGTAGCAACGATGCACGGCGCAGGGTCATTTTAACAATGAAGAGCGTGCAGCTGAGCACGCCTCCTTGAGGTACACAAGTTTCATAAACTTGTGTAAATGGACGAGACAATACATTGCCAATTCTGACTCGGTAAGTACAGTTGGACAGGTAGCTTTCTATAGTGTTAGGCATATTTCCTCGAATGCCAATCTACAACAGGTCTTGCTTGTAATATACAGTACCGCCATGTCGTATCTTCACCGTGCTTTAAGTATGTAACCGTGCTTCAAAACTGGGTAAAGCTAAATCCCTAGGCCCTACTGCAATTGCTACCACGTATAAAGACCTCCAGCACATGCCGCAGAAGCCACCGAGAGTCGCAGTACACACGGGCGAGCGCTGCGGCCCATGCCAGATTGTGCCGCAACAGCAATATGAAACCGCTGGAACGTAATGGGCTTCTCTCTGGTCAATGTGGTTACGGCGCATTAAATGCAATCTTGTGCAAGACGATCGGCGTTGTTATGCAGGTGGATCAAGCAAATGGTCTTCAAAGTCTTTTCGGGGTATCACCACGGTCCATCGTGCCATCAAAGGCTTTGCCATGTTCGATTGTGTCGCAGGCATTGCTTAAGTGCTGCCTCTTCAGTAAACTTGCTGGATGTCAAGGAGTACAACGCCATTCTTTCCAACAGTGACAAGGGCATCAGCGCTCGTGCTTTCACTTTATTTTGTGATGAGGGTTCGCAGTGATGATGAATAAAGCCTGGCAGGCATCCAGTTTTATGCGTTGTTTACAGTTTTTTCGCAGGATCACTTCAAATTATAACCGCAATTGTTTTCTTTTTTTTTGTGATCACGTTATTTACATGCAGATAGCTTTACTTTCGCCCGTCACCACTCCATTGCTGACAGGCTTCGTGTGGATCAAAATGCGAGTACTGGTCTATGGCTCCCAATTGCAGTTCAGCAGCAAGAGTTTTTCCTGTTCTGGCTTAAATGCAGGGAAAGACATTCTCAGTGCCTGGCATCAAGATCTGAGCAAGGTTCGACAAGGTTTTTGGTGGCGCTGTCTGTAAGCATTTCATGCTTGACTAGGGTCCTCAAGCAAGTTGAGTAATCATCGCAAGGTAGCAGGTCCAGCATCGCAGCAAAAAAGGGAAAAAGCATTAATGCAAGCCTCCACACGTGTGGTCAAAAAAAACAGATAACCTGGCTTTATGCAGTGTCCATTTAACTACAATGAGGCTGTGGTGAGGTGAAGCAGACATGTACAACTTTTTTAAATGCAGTCACGGGAGTTACTAAACAACATTCAGATACAGGCAAAGTTTGCTTCAATCAGGCAGGAAAAATGAGATCTACTAAAAGCATGCTTCAGTTCAGCAAAAGGGTACGTGCAAGTTAGAAAATCAAGTGATGCTTAAAGCGGCCCACAACCAACCCCTCAGGCTTGGTGAAAAAACACAGTCTATGGATAACACATGCTGCTGTGAACACTCGGCCACATTTTGCAGTCGTGCACAGTACACGGAGTTCGCAATCGAAGCATGAAGTGGCCCTTCTCTCAAATGCTCTTTTTTAACAGAGGCCTGGTCTCCACTCTTTTCTGGATGCTTTATTTCATAATAAAGCAGATTCCCATACAAATTGGCCAATAGCTGACATCATTCAAGAAAATTCTTTGGATCAGTGCCCTTCTTCCTACTGCTACTGCGTAAATTTGCTGACGCAGTTTAATGAACAGGCTGAAGTAAGGAAAAATCTGCTTTCGAATTTCGATGCTAATTATATGCTTCCGGAAGAAGCAGACTGTCGTCTGTTAATGCTCGGCCACGGCCACGTTAGTAGGAATGAAACTCTAGCCACCCTGCTCATTGGTATTGCAGCCATTGGGTCTCGCTAATTTTGCCTAGTTGTCAACCCTCAAATCACCAAAATCACCAAGCACCAAAATTGGAAATAGTGGCGTCTATGTGAGCATCCAAAATTAAACTTGAACTGCGCACCCCAGCGACATTTAGTAAAGCGGCATGTTGTGGGCCCACCCTGCTCCGTTGTAGCCTTCACAGGGCAAATTATTGAAGGAGCAGAAGCACTGTGAACGGTATGTTTGCTTATCACTGCACTTTTCTGAATGCATTGAAGAACTTCTTGCAGCAATGTATTTCTGAAATACTCTAATTTAACTTCGAATGCATTTCTCGACTTCTATAAAATGTGGTTCAGGGCCCTTTTAAAGCAGTGGCAACATTTCATGCTTTGTACTGACTGTCTTGCAATTGGTAGGCATTACCAGAGCGCATTCATACTTTGATAGGTATAATAAAGTTCCCAGTTTAAACTTCATCAAACCCAAGTTGAACACAGAAGGGGAAGTAGTCCACTATCCTAAAGGGAACCTTGGAACACTTGTTTAACACCGTAAATAAACTTTTGCAGCTGCCAGACAATGTTTTCAGTAGCATCCAAATCAAATATTATTCTTGTACATGTGGCTGGGAGCCAACAAACTTTTTCACACTTTTCAAAACCCTTGTCACCACTTTTCCTTACTCTTATGCAATAGTAAGCATAACAGCTACTTGGCAGATTTGAATTCCTTGAACTTCAATTCTTTAAAATGTCAGAACGCAACAATACCACACTATGACCATGGAAGCGGGTGATGCATTGAGATTTGCAGTACACAATTTCAAGATCAAGCCAATAAAAAAGTTCAGTAGCATTCTTCCACATGCCCCACCTTGAATGCACTAGCAACAGCAAACAGGAGCTCAAGGCTGCTAAAATGAGGCAACGGTGACATAACTCTCATGTGACGCATATTAAAAACTTTTTTGCTGCAAAGCAAACTCTTGCAAGTTTTTAATAATATTGCGCAAGCATCGACCGCACGGCGCGTCATCGGCCTTGTAGCGGTGAGGGGCACACACACATGAAGCGAACAGCTTCAGGAGAATACATTAGAACTGGAACTCGCATTGCAGGTCTATGCACAATGTCACCAATCCCGCAACCCCTCGCCACTACAAGGCAGCCGACATACCGCACAGTCCACGTTCCCACAGTATTAGAAAATTGCGAGGAAATGCCCTTTGCTATCAAACCCATTCCACACCTTACACAAATGGCATTGCAAAGCCCCTATAGATGCAGCGAAAACAAGACAACTAACAGGTCATGCACTCGGGCACATTTGGGTCACACAGCACAACAAGGGTATAAAGTCTCCATGCAGCCAGGCATACACAAGAACAGGATACCACACCTTTCCATTCTTCCACATGGAACACCAAAAGGGGGGAAGAGACGCCAACATGAAAGGCCAATCTTATTAAAGCAGCACTACGTACCTAGCTAAGACTGGTAGCATCATTTTTCAGGCTTTCTGTTCGTGTTTTTTTTTTTTCAGTGTTTTTTTTCCCAATATCCTTTCCTTCTTCGAGTGTTTTAATGTTCCTTCTTTAGTGGGGGGAAGAGCCGCAAACCCATTCTTGCAAATGTTCGCTTCTTTACAAAGATGTGCCAAAAATGTAAAAGTGAGAGTGTGCACACTTGAGCCACCTCAACAGCACTCAATCAGACATCTAAAAGGCAGAAGGAAAAGAAGAAAAAAAAACATAATTCAGTTCAATAACCCATTTACAGACACCACCCTGCGTAGAAAAATTAAGCTAAGCTAGCACAACTACGCACCACCTTGCAACCCACTGTAGCGACTAGCACGATTACTTGTTAAGTTATAACATCCCAACAATGCGTAAAAGGCAAGAGACATCAAGTTGGCTGCTCACATTAGCTGAAGGTAATCAATTCTGTAAAATGTTATGACTACTGATCGCTAGGCAAAATATCGGCACAGTTTCAAGTCATGAAAACAAACAGTTATGCTTGGTTTTCTCCAAAACAATGTCAATGACCACATCTGCTGGGCTCACCTTGCCAAGCGTACCATGTCTTTAGACAGGCAGAAAAAAACTGCCTAATGTTAAAAAACCCTTCACCAGGCCCCTCACCAGGCCCCATTCCAAATTTTGGTTATATGCTAGAAATTGTAGAGTGCTGCCTAGGGAGTGTCTTACCGCAATAATTTTCCAAATTAGTTTGTTATTAGAGGCAATGGGAGAAATTGAAATATGCCGCCATGCCACCATGAAGCAAGTTTGCCTGCCAACACACACACACTCTCCCACTGCCTTGACTAACGCTCGCAAGGAACTGTCCTTCCCTCCCTTCTGTACTAGAGCAGAGGGACCATGTCACACATCACAATCCTCACATTTTTTTTATTCCGCTTTCTCTTTATGCAGTGTGGTGAAATCCCAATGGCAGTATTTTGCATTCCTGATCAATGCTTTACTGACGAGGCAAGATACCATAAAGAAAATGTTTCTTGCCGAGTTTCAGTATCAAGTAAGAAGTTTCTGGCTTAATCTCCTCGGCTAACTCTGAATGAGAGGCTGCAAGCGTCGTTTGTGTGTTTAGTGCAGGAACACAGGACACGGAAGAAATCTGACATGCGACTTGCTTTCTTTGGAAGTGCAGTCACAGGAGACAGATCAGTGCAAGATCACTAGCTGAAGTGGTGTCATACATGTGATGTAAAGCAAATAAAATGCACAGTGATCAGCAATTGAAATGCGATAATCGGCCCACATGGCGGCGGCTGATTTCTGCGGCCCCAGAGAGCGCCAAGTGATTGCTGGCGGATCAAATACAGTGACACTATGTTACAATGCTCTTTGCAAAGGCTCTTGCTTGGAGTCTCCAGCACTCGGCTGTGGCTGAAGAAGCGCTCGCAGTCACTTGCTCCAAATATCGCGTTTGATCGCTGTGCACTGTACACCTATGGTTCACGTATGACTAGAGCTGTCTGCACAAATGCCAAACGAAGCCGTAGGTGGCTTGGGGTGAAGCCAACTTCTAGCTTCCTGCGTGGCATTTACCCCCTATTGCTGCAAGAGTTTCCGCAAAATTAGCTTTTGTTTGTGTTGATTATGCCGATTCTTAATGTGTTCAGCACATCTAATAGAAAGTAAATATTTTTCTTTTGGTATTATTTATATGTCCCATTATTAAAGGGTTTAAACAAGTTACCTAGGCCCTGTGCCATAATTGGCAACGTTGCAGGCAGTGCACTATTGAGGCGTTTATGTGTGTCACCTTGACTCTCCGAGTAACATGACGGACTGGGCTAGTTGCCATTGAGGCATCTTGTATGAAAACACAAACCGCTTGACAGCATCACAGGAGGCCCTCATGCATGTGTTCCTGTATCATAGTCAAATATTTCGTGCTTTCACACAAGATGCTTGACTCTCTGGCTGGAAGCGAGGCTCTCTGAAAAAGAAGGGTGCGTGGCCGCTTTTGCTTGAAATATGAGCTGTTTTCGCAACTTGCAGAAGTTTGATACCTTGCAGGCTGGCTGCCACTGTGTGATCTACATATTGTGCTTGTCTGTTTGCAATGCCTAAACCTGGTGAGGAACCCTTTAAAGAAATACTGACACATAATTTTGAAGCTGTAGAAACTGAACCACACACTTAATGTGCATAAAGGGATGACAATCAGTAAGGCATGTTGGTTGGAAAACACTTCCATGTTTTAATTTGATGCTTAAGTTTGTCTAAAAATCCCAGACCCGACATCACCGACATCAATGTAACATTACAACACACAGATGTTGTAGTTACAGCAATAAGGCTAGGTATGATAATGTTGCTCATTAAAAATAAGTAAACAGACATCAGTGTTTTTTTCCTGGATGTGCTTACATGTCGCGACAGCTTCGATTCCAGAAATGAATTGAGTCAATGTATTGCGGCGATATCACGTACCCCACCTCTCGAGTGCCAAAGCTAAAATTGATTCCCAGGAACAAGTACTGTAGTAAATTATGTAGGGAACTCTGATGCTTGCCAGTGTATACTTTTCCTAAGGTTTCAAGGGTATGGACCTTGAAAACATGTCAGACTCCCATGTCACCACAGTGGCACCTCGATTATACATCCCCCGGTCATGCGACGGCCCATACTTGACAACGAATTGGTTTGGTCCCGGCAAAACCCTCACAGAAGTAATGTATTAAAAGCCTCAATTATATGACGCAATTTTACACTAACCCCACCTCGTAAGATGCCTCCCTGGTACCGTCTGAGAAAAATAAAAAGCCCCAAGCAGACGCAGGCTAGCACGTGAGCACACTGCAGCCGGCTGGTAACGGGTTACATTCATGTTCAATTCAAATAACAGCAAAATTCGCAATTTTAAAACAAGTATTCTACATTCCACGGTTTTTTAATGCTACGTTGGCAACCTGCACCTTAACGTCTTAATCTGATCCATTGACAAGTCAGCCGAAGTAAAAACTTGCTTTTGGTTGGAATTGCCGTTACGATTAAGGTGCCGCAGTGCGCTGTGACCTTTCACACTTTGACTCCACTTATTCATGCCGTTATGGCAACATAGTGCATTCAATATGAGGTCCGCTTCGAAAGAAGAGCGACTTTGATGGCCGAGAAGTTGGGAAACTGTGCCTTGGCTCAGCGGCTCGATGTCAACAATTCGCAGACAGCAGAACCAGCGGGAGGCGCTCCAAGTGCGAAGCCGGTCGGAAGAGCTCTGTGGACCTCGTAGTGGGCTGGTACCAACCCCGATTTGAAATGGTTGTGCGGCCTCTTAATTACTCAAACTCAAACAAGCTCGAAGGTGCCGTGATCTCATGCAATCACTTAGGGAAATAGTTTCGCTTTCGTGAGACTCGGCTGATCCCGGTACCGATCACCTCGAAGTATACGGACGATAATGCTCTTGGCACTGATAATGAGCTTGTCACAGCGTCAAAAATACTTGGCGGGGACACTATCGGTGCGCGAAAGTGAAACTGTCCCCGAAAGGGATCGCTGAAGAATACCACCCAAGGAAAGCTCTCTGAACCTTGGACGACGACGATAAGTGAAGAGAACTTGTTTCTGAATGGTCCATTCATTCCGACTTGCGCAGGCGTGATGCGCAGGCGTGATGCGCAGCGTCAACAACATTTGGTGTTTTGTTTGTGCACGGGACGATGTCGGCAACTTGCTGCCAGATGTTGCAGCTCTCGAGAGGAAGCCGATGCATAGCGGCTGAGCTCCAGAAAAAGATCCAATATTTTTTTTAAAGGTGAGAATAAAGATTCGCAAACACCTCCTCTAAATAAATGCTTTGTTGTCATTTTGTAAAATAATTTAAACCAGCTTCCTTGGAGCAATGCAGGTGCGTGCCGGTGGCTTATTCAGGCAATGGGTACCTGTTTTTTGGGCAAGACTGCGTGTCACTTCCTATATGCTTAGTTTTTCAATTATACAACGCCCAAATTATTCGACTCCTGGAGTATACAATGCTTTTGCGTGGTCCCCTCAAAGTCATGTAATTGGGGTTCCAATAGTAATTGTTTATGTACACAAGCAAAAATGAAGTTTGCAAAGTTAACACTGCTTTCATAAATGCACCTCAACTAGAGACTTCCTCCGCTTTAACTAGCCTGTGGATGGCCACGTCAGTTATTGCCTAGTCACCACTTCACAGCTGAATTGCAATGCTGATCTAGGTAAGCAAGGCCATCTCTACACGAACTCCTCAAACATCACCATACCTCTTACCCTTCTCATCCCCCTGCCCCGATGCCAATCAATCAGCTGGCTAGAATGTCCCGACAGAAGCTTCACCTATCAGCGTTTCCTCAAAATATGGCTTTTTCTATGCCTCAACAGTTCCTTCAACCAAACGCTCCATGGGAAATGTCCCCGCCCTTCAATGGCTTTGGGTAGAGCCGTAAGTGCCCAGCTACAGCATTTCACCTTGGGAACTGAGTACACTGATCAGGTCACCCAAGGGAATGTCACTGAAGTGCACTTTACAAAATTGAAAGGAGCCCCCAAGCTGAGGAGAGTTTTCGCATACAGTAACAAATCTGTGAATCGATGGTGAAGCGAAGAGGCTGCAAAATGGCACATCCATTCAGCGTCTGCTCACGAGAAAAGCCTTGATCAAAGAGCTGTCAACAGGTATTCAGAACGACTGCTTTCTAGACTACAAAGCGTGTTGGCGAACATTGTGAAGACAACATAGTATGCGATTTAGCTGAACTAAGAGAGCACACGCGAGTGAGAAAGGCAGTAAAACACACAGAAACAAGGGGGAAAATGAACTGACACCAAGTGAGCTTCTAATTTGGTTATCACAGCTGTCAGCCTCCAGAAAATTCATGCAAGAACCTCCCAACATAAAGCAGCGGCAACCTGCTGCCTATATTGGCTGTAAGCTGGAAATGAGTGTTCTTATCAGCCGGCGTGCAAAATGTTTATGCCACCAAGACGCTTCTTCTTTACTTCCTCGTTCTCACCTAAAGTGCCCAGCCCAATGGAACATAGCTGACATCAGCAATATCAATTCATAATGTATACTGCTGTTGAGGCAGAAGCACGTTGCCATAGCTCTTGAGGAGCGTGTTGCGGCAGAAAGAGAAAAGCAGAAAAGTCCAATGCCGAGCAAACCAACTGACATGCCGGCGAAAAGAAAAGAGGGCATATCTCCAGCCTAGCACTACTTGCAACAGCTGCTGACACACCAGAAGTCTCCTGAAGAATCTGACTGGTACGCGCTTGCATGGTTTGTAAACATTTTCTGTCGACCATCTAACTTGGCGTATGTAACATTGATGCTCCACTGCTACAGGCTGCACATATCGCTTTACTGGGGTAGTGAAACGAGGTATTGAGAGCCACGAAAATGTTTAGCTGAGCGGGGCTCTCCTGCTTGTATTTTTAGGCTTCCGTGTTTGATGACATACGCATCTGTAAATTAACATAGCTCCTTTTCCTTCCATTTCTTTGGCGTGCAAGGATAGAATCTAGGGCGTTCGAGCGTGTTGTAGTACACTTTTAATTTATCTATCTTTATCTGATGTGCGCTTGTGAGAATGTGGACTTCTTCCAGTTGTCTTATTAACAGCCTTTAAATACTGCCTAAACAGGCAATAAAGGCACCTGGTGGTAAGCAAGTATAATACAAATCCAAGACCTCAAGAGATTTTCAACGTGCCACGTCAACTCGGAGGTCATGCTGAGAATCTGGACTGGTTCTCAGCATTCCGGGTTCTGCTTAATTTCCAATGAGAGCTAATGGTGGAGTTTTATTCCTGTGAGCATCAAAAACATCTGTTTCTGCCAGCTTTTCGTGCCGCATCTACTGGTAGTTCAAGCACAGGATTTTGCAAGAAGACTGCTCTATATTAACGCAATCTGAAACCAGGTTTTCTACATGATCAAAATTTTTTGGCAGTTAGCTTAAAAGGGTGGCATGCTAACAAGTGCAATGTAATGATGGTTTTCTCTCTTATTGAAGAAAAGGCTCTTTATCGCCTCAGGCGCACTTCTTGGCAGGCTATTTGGTTCACGTGTCAGATTACATATGTTACACAGTGCATATGAACAAAAGACGATGGACAGGTTCTTTTTATTTTTCATCCATCACTCATACATATATAAATTATGCAATCATAAGTTTCTGAACTGCTGGACAGTTGCCAGCTAATGTAAGGAGGCAGCAGTCCATAGCTGCCAGCCACCTGGTGATTGCTTTTGACCCCAAGTTACAGGAAAACCTCGATATGACAAAGTTGAAGGAGGGGCCAAAGTATTTCACTGTAACCATTACTTCTTCATAAACACTACCCACCCTCACAGACAACACTGCCCGACAAGGGTGCAGGAAGGCATATTTCCTGCCAGGTAAGCCTGCCTTGAACCGCAGAAGAAAACTGTTCTGGCATAAACTAATGAGCCAATCGCTTGGCCAACCAGCACTTCATAAATGTACAAGAGCACTGCAATACTCTTGATTTTGTGAAAACACTCGTCACTGGATGCAAGCACATTTTTCTACAACAACACTTGCTGCTTTACACTGGCGTCCAGTGGCAAGAATTGTACGAATTAAGAAGCCTGTAGTGCTCAGATCGTACTCTCAAGAAATGCCACTAAGATGAGCGACCAATGTGTTACACAAAAGAGCTGAACATGAAGAATTTAATCCGAGTGCACATGTGCTGTTTAATGCAGCAGCAGTTACACCGCACATCAATGTGCCTCACTGCTTGCATTTTATTTCGAAGTGATGATAATGTGACGACAAACAAAAACACAGTGTAATGTCCACAAAATGCAGTCGGTGGCAGTAGTATGTGGCCGCATTCCTTTGGCACCTTTGTTACATTGCCCAATCTCAAAGACCCATAGCCTCCAACTTGGCAGTGCGGATAGTTTGGCACACTGGCAAGCAGCTTCCAGCTTTGAATCGCCACCACATCTGATCACCTGCTTGCGGCACCCCCAGACATTGGCCTAATCAATGCGCAACGACCTGTAAATCTTCATTGTGAACTAAAAACAGATGGTTTATCCATACGTAAAAAAATTTCGCTTCGTTGAAACATTCACCTCGTTTAATTGAAATTTTAAGGGGAAATACAACTGCTTAGTTTTATCCATTTGCTTGTTATAACGAGGTTTGACTACTCACGCACACCATTCTAGATATGCCAGGTTATTAATTCGGGATGCATCAATGAATGTACACAGCCAGTCCAATGACCTGCTACTCATGAGTTGCACTTACATGAATACAAAAGTAATGTGCTGCATTCTTTAGCACATCACAGTAATTACTATGCAACAGCATTTACATGTAGCGCATTCCGCTTCTTTCAAAACACGGTGGAGCCCGTTCCCAGTGATTGGATGAGTGGAGGAACGCACAAGGGGGTGGCCATCTCTCTCCCTCACACGTTAAGCGCCAGCATTTACATGCACTGCACAAGACGACTTGCACAGCCTCGAACAACCATCTCCTGTTGCATCAATGCAATTCGCCTCCTAGCGCATGGCCGCTGTTTACATGAATACAATGTGCTAGAAATGCAACATGATGCACCACTTTTCGCATTCATGTAAATGCAGCTATATGGCCCTTTTAGAGAACTTTTTCCGAGGCCCACCTCGAAAGGCGCTCGCCAACCTCTAGGGAAGGGTCCCGGGCGTGACCTTTGAGTCTTGGCGTCGGTGGGAGCCATACCCCAGCACTGCATCCCCTCTCCAAACAGCTCGCGATGACCTGAAGTAGAAGTTACCATAAGCTCACCACGGAAATAAAAAATATATATATATCTGATGCTGAAGCTAAGTGACTCGGGTGCGATAGGCGAGGCATTGCTACTGGTGCAACTATCCAGAAGGGAAGCGAATGCACTGAGGGGGAATAGGGAAAGTAAAGAACTCCACTCATACTTATGTTTGTACTAGGGGGATCTTTTCAGAAATTGATTTCGGAATACTTTCCTTGAAGAGCACCACACTTACTTCAACATGTCCCTTAGTGTCCCAAAAAGTGTTCAAAGGAATCTACTAAATGACACTATGCTGCATCCATTTTTTTTTTTCCGAACTGAGAAGCAGCCAGCGCAACATGGTCCACTGGTCGAGGAAAACAATGTCAGCAGACTTCTGGTTTGTAATTTTGAGAGACAGCCGCTACGTAGCGTGCTGCAAGATTCGGCACACGTTGCAACAGCTGTGTGGTTGTGTGTGCCGCGTCATTCATTCAAAATGCTCAAACCTGTTTAGGGCCCTTTAAAGCTGAACATCCGGTAAGAAACAGATTTCCGAGGTTCCTTCCTGTTTATCTTCGAGGGAGTCTACTGTAATGAAGAATTGGGACGTCCTTAAAGGCCTAGACACAGGACTGACATGTGGGGGGAATGGAGGGGCGCAGCAGTGCACTTTCCAAGTTTCCCAACAACCAGTCCACACTAGGGTGTCTCGATACCGCCTTCTAATGTTACTATGCAAAACTTACAGCAAACAGTGTAGTCAAAGAAAGAATGGCATTAAATGCCAACGCAACCAACTATGCAGTCACTTGCCAAAAGATTA
Organism: Dermacentor andersoni; assembly: GCF_023375885.2. Classification (NCBI taxonomy): domain Eukaryota; kingdom Metazoa; phylum Arthropoda; class Arachnida; order Ixodida; family Ixodidae; genus Dermacentor; species Dermacentor andersoni. The sequence continues at coordinate 143,240,940 of NC_092817.1, read as the reverse complement.
CTCATTATATTCCGAGAAGAAGGCCTGTGCAAACACCCCTGACAAGGGACCTCTAGAAAGTTTTGGAGCTATCACTCGGGGCAAGACATTTGACATACGAATGTGGATTACAGAGTTCTAATATAGAAAAGGCCCCCAACCACAATGGAGTGGGCTAACGCTGTCCTCTACAATAACTAGAAAACTATGGCCTAACACCTCATGACCAGTGATGAAGCATAGCAATGACCCAGTGATATTATATCAGAAGTTCAGCAGAAAGCTCCAAAATAGTTTTGCTGGTGAGGGTTGAGGAATGTACACCAAGCAACTTGCCATGCCAACACATGGCGCAGGAACAAAAATAAGTTGCATACACGCTCCTCTGATCATCACTAACATGAAACTGTGCTCGCGATGGGGTCACACGGGATCGATGAAATGGCTTGGCTTGGCAGCTGTGATCTAACCAAGCCAAAAGCCAAACTCCCCTACTACGGCCATCAGGCTAGCACGTGCGTGTGATCTCATGCCTAATCACCAATGATGTTTACGGGTACAATCATATTCCCGACAAGCTTCCCACAACGGCTCGTCGCCACAGGCACTAGGTCAACCGTCAGCAGAGTTTTGTCACAGCCATATATGCTGCATAGACCACTAGGCCTAACCAGTGTTGGTTTTCTGGCAATTGAAGCTGCACTTTGGTGTCAAGTCAGCAAGGTCGCAACTTTGTTCACGGCTGCTACGTTTGCAGCATCGTGCATCGTGCAGCATCGTGCAAAAAATCTAGCAGTACATCGTGAGCCATCCAAAATTTCGTTTGCCATGCATACGTAGGTTCGAGAGGTAAGTGGCAGTGCCACAGGGAAGTCCAAATGATCGTGGAGGTCTGAAAAATTGATCGCTTTGAGGCAACGAATATCGTATTAGATCCCGCATTTTCTTTGTCATTTAGCAGGATGACACTTCAAATAAAACATGACCAACCAAAATGTAGATTTATTTCATTATATCCATGTTCATTATATCGACTTTAAACCATACTTTAAACATACCGTATTTGAATCTAGGCCAATAGCTTTTTTTTTTTTTTTTTCAAATCATCATATAACAAACTCTAGGGTCGGCTGGCTTAGAATCGAGGATGTTAAAGAACAGGCCAGTTTTTAATTGAAATTGATAAATATTGTGCATAGCTAGTGCATTGTGCGCCATCTAGAAAAGTATCGCAGGCGCTACTAGCCGTGCCAGTAGCCAAATGAAGTACTTGAGCGATGTCGCCATTTTGAGCTGTCACATCGGCAAGTGGCATGGCGTTATAGTAATGACCCCAAACAGGCAATGCCACTAGGCTGCAACTTTCAAACGAAAAGTTGTGCATCGTGCAGCGCAGACGCATTGTCAAATGTTCAAGCCGGGCGGGACTTCAGCATCGATGAGAAAATAATCGTTGGAGGGGACAACAGGAGACGCTTTTTGCGTGTACCAGCCGCAACGAGGAGATGACAGCAATAAGGAAGATAGCAACGTGGAATAAGCTCAGCACGTTCATATTCAATAATTCATATTCATTTTGTAAACACTGTCCTCACTTTTTCTGTTTGGTCTACATTTGAGATAAGGTTGTTATTTTTTCTGGATTTGGTCTTTCGGGGGTGGGCTTAGAATTGGTGACAGCCTATATTCTAGTAAATACGATAGTATTGGCAAAATCACTGTGTAATGCCACCAGAGTACCGATTTAAATGTGATGGCAAATGAGCCAGTAGTCGAAAGTGCAAGAGCCATTTAGACTAGACATTAAAGCAGTCAGGTGATCGATGTGCCATTCATAAATTGCGCAGGAAATCGGTGCCTCGAAACATAGCCAGTGAGATGTAGCAACATGAACAAAACAGTGACAACAGAGAAATATTATTGTTAGAAATGAGGAACATGCATCCAGGTGTCACCACAGTCCATGTCACTTGACAGTGATGGCAACGAGACCAAAATGAGAATGGCGACGTTTGCCCATATTTTTCCAAACAATGAGTAAAGGGGTGTCAAGTTCAGCATACAATAAAGCCAGCCAACTACTGCAAGAATGCCCAGAAGGAAGGCCGAGTACTGTATATACCCTGCTCAAACCCACCAAGGTGTAAGGAAGCAAAAACAAATGTGCGACATAGCTTGCAATGGCTTCTTATGCTAACCAACATGTACAAGGCAATCGTGCTGCCGAAAGAAACTAAATATCCTGCGCAAACTGACTAGCAGACTCCTCCATAAGTCCCCTTAAAAAAAAAGAAAGATCTCAATCGGGCCAATACAAACAGACAAGCACAATCACTCCTGCTCAGCAAAAAGAAATGTCAAAGAAGCGTGCCAGTGGCATCAAATCCATCAAATGACACGCCGTGCAACAAAATTGCTAGTTCTCTGCCAGCCAGTGCACTTCAAGCGTGACTATGTATTTTTAGAGTGAGAAGTGTCTCCATATCAGTGCAGTACCATAATTGTCAAGTCTCTGGGCTGCTGTGACAAGACAGAGCTTCACGTCAGCAGCAAGCTACAACTCAGGACAGTCCGTGCTGAATATCGAGAGTTTGTTCCTAATATAGCCACCTTGGCTCCATTTACTTCTCTTATCTTGGGTGCCTCAGAATGTTAGTAACCTTTTACTGTGAGTACTGATGATTGCTACAGACAGTGAATGGTACTGAAGAAACACAGTGCTCCAGCACCGTTATGGGCAGGCGTGCTGCTCTTACTTGGAACCCAAAAACAGAGGTGTAGATGAGTTCTTACATAGCAAAAGAGTTAACCCACTTTGCACAAGCAGATCTGCAGCGGTTAAAAAAAAAATTGCAAGGCCATGCACATGTGCGAACCAGTTTTGGAGAGCGAGGAACAACTGACTGCTACAGCGAACAAGGCAAAAGTAAAGTGCTAGCCAGTGACAGAATACTGATGCATCGAAAGCTCCACAAATCTGCAACAAGAACAAGGTAGTTGAAGGCTACACTGCGTTTCATACTTAGCATGAGCACTGCTGAATTGACACAAACAGTTCGGTCACATAACTCTCCCGCGGTGCATCTCGCAGCACAGTTGCTTTTTATAAATCTGTGAAGCTCTCCACAGAATAACTACATATATTACAACTGCAACTTTATGGATGCTAGGTGACATCAAATGATCTATTATTTGTGCTCCTTTGTGCTCTCAGTATCTGACATGCTATGTTCTGAACGCGAACGCGCTGCAGCCGCTAGTCGCACAAATGTATCGCCACACTCGTTCGGTGTTATATAAATACAGATCTCAGCTACCTCCTATGTAATAGTACTTACATCCTATTTTACCACATAAAAGCTCAACTTACTGTTACATGGAATGCCATGGTGCATACCTATGCCTGCCTTGTATATTTGATGCACCGGTGGTCGCGGATGCGGGAAGTCTCTCTAAAGCATCATCTGCTATGTACGACTGTCTATAAATGGAACGATTCATGAATCTAAAACGAAAGCAAGTTGGTTCAATGAAGCAAAAAAAGTCATTGCACTCACAACTGCGACTGGGGTTTGTTTTCCGGCTTCCTCCGCTTCTTGAGAACTACATTGGTGACCACGCTCATCTCAGACCAACCCTCCAAAGATGGGTCACATTTGGGAAGCCTGCAAAAGCAAACGAGAGAGAAGGTGAGGTTTCAGTGACAAGCAACACAATAACAGCAGTGATATGAAACCAACAGAAAATGAAGCCACAGAAAGCATAAATGAAATCAACTTCTTTTTATTTTTTTATTACTCATACTGAAATGCAGAATTAACAAGGAAAATCAATGAAAACAAAAAGACAACTAAACACAACTAGCTGCCGGTAGGTGCTAAACACGGATCAGGATGCCTGCGGTTAAAAGGATGTGCCACATCCACCACCATGGCCCTGAGTGGCACTCACTAAACCTTCTAGAGCCAGATCTAGAACACATAAAAATACCCAATCTGCCGTAGTATCTCAACAGGCGGTGTCCAAAATTTGACGTCTATGACGTATTTCCGCCACATGCAACCAGCAAAAGCGCAGCCTTCAAGACCTGCATATATTGTCCTGAGGGCACCATCTCTGGGGGTGCTCTACCACCCATTAGTAGAGCACCATATGCATAATGCCGGGGGATCGATGGGTTCGAGTTCCGCGTTACTGATGGATGATGTGGGTTCAACTACCACTGGAGGCAAGGTGTCACTTCATCCCAGTTTCATTTCCCTTTTCCTCATAATTTACACATTTCAATTAAAACCCAAAGTTACCTTCCCCTAAGCTTTCTTTGGCCACATTATTTGTTCGTTTCGTACGGTTGTGACTTGCAAAAAACAGGCCCCTCGTTTCCCCCTTCTCATTCAATAACAGAAGCCATGGTACATAGTGGGACTGCAAAACAATCGCCCAGAAGAATAAAGCGAATAAAGCGCCTGTCAATTTACTCCATCCTTTCCCTTTGCCGGTCTCCCAAGTGTAAAAGTTTGCCACCCTGTCGAAAACTAAAAAGATTCTGTCCCCACCCTCCTACAAGTCCGAAGAATACTCTCTTGAAAAGGAAAGCTGTTTTTGAGTCATAGTGTACAGTTAACGATGATCAGTTGCGAACACAGAGACCTTTGTGAATGTACAAAATTTAAAATCACCTCACAGGGCAGTCTAACAATCTGAAAAAGCTTGCAAACCATGCACTTCCACATTCTCGTGCAGGAATAAGTATCTCGCATTAAAGGGCCCCTAACCAGTTCTGGCCATCTTGAACTGGCAAGCGCAGTGCATACAATGTGCGCTAACAATAGTGCCTGCAAGCCATTAGACTGCTATGTGCTATGGAAAGCACTTCAATTTCAAATAAACGCTATTTGCCTTCCTCCTCACATGCACTGTGCTCCCAGCCAGAGAGTCAACATCAATTGCCGTCACTGTGCCATCACTCATAGTGACACGCAATTTCCGATAATTATTCAAGGCAATGTCAGTTATATGTTTAATCTGTTACTTAAACAGACTAATTAAAGTTTAGAGAAATATCGAAACCTGCAAATCGAATGTCTGTGTGTCTGCTTCACTTCGTACCATAGCAAGAGAAATATACTTTCGTTTTGTCTGTAACCATGTCGTGCAGCTGCGCGTACAGAAAGCGAAACTATGTCATTTTCTACCGTGTTTCAATGCGCAGTCATGCACTGTGGTCCACTTGCATCTGTGTCAGCATTCGTGTAGCACTGACTTTTACCGCTAGTCAGGTTTTCTCATGCACAGCGCACAAAATCTTGAGCTGTGCGAAACAAGAGAAACGCAACAGCTCGCACACGAGATTGTCAGTGGAAGTGCACTGAGCAGCAAGAAAATGTACGAAAAACACAGAAGGCCGGGCCTGTGATGCATGCGTCATGCGATCTTCCAGCTCCGTTATGGGAGAACGCAGGGAAGGAATTTCGCTTGCAGAGGCTGGACGGGGCGAGTGGAGAGAGTGTTTATGTTAACGGTGACACTCGCCTCCCGAAATCATCAGTTCACGGCAATGAAATATTTCTATCTCAGCTATTAACGAGCCAATTTGAAAAGTTCTTGCAGTTGATTGCACCCTAGAGGACACTTAACAGCTCCCAGCATATAACCAAAATTTGCTATGTGGCCTGGTAGCGGCCCATTAAGTGTGGCAAATTAGAAATAATGCAGTAGGTATTATAACAGATGTACCCATGAACTTGCTCATTATGGCCTCACAAGGGCAAACTTTTGCTTAGTGAGAGCAGTTTCCCATCGTCTAAGAAATTTTGTAAGGTAGCTGTCAGCCATTGGCCAGCTTATGACCCACTAATTATGTTAGTTTGGTTATAACAAACCAAGGCCCAGCAGGATCACAACTACTCATTGAGTAAGCAGATACATACAAGCGATGCACTGTTGGCAGAAGAGATGTCCAACAGAGAGAACCATACAAGACATTTGTGGCAAACATAAGGTCATTAGTCACTGTCGCCAAGCGTTATTCCACAGGGAATACTCAGCAGCCACCCACATCTGGCTGTCAAAGGTAGTCTTCACTCGAAATAAGATGCAACTGAAGCCACATGAAGCTTGGTTTTAGGACAAGTTCCAAGGGGAAATGAACATAGCATGATGTGCAACCATTGATAGTGTTGCAAGTTATAAGTGGCGATCATCTCTGACAAACATGAAGTGCTGTAAGGAATATTTCAGGAACACTTCTCTTAGAAAAAATTTTGCGCATTTTCTCTTTGGTTCGTTTTCACTCACCACATGATTTATGTGGCTCTACATGACTCATTCAAGGGTTGTTTTTGCAGAAAGTGAAAATGTGACAAACTCCTCTTTCAAAAACACTTCGCACTAAAGAGTAGGTTCACTGCAGGCAGCCTGCCGATCCACGCATCAAATAATTGTTTTTCAAGTTACCCTCAGATTGTGAACACAGCCATTTACTGTCCATGCCTTAGCACTCACATATCAATTGCACAACTGTGTGCATTTAGCTGATTTATCATGACCGTGTTGCGTACATCAACATGTGACCTTGACATTTGCCACCGTACTTGACAGCGTTTCTCACTGTAGCTTCCCAGCAGCCAAATGTACGCAATAGAGCTCAAGGCAGTCCTAAAGTAAGGACTGTTCCAGAAATGTGCCTCTGACATGAATTTCTAGAGAACGAGCAGCACGACGTCTTGCAAGGAATCTGTGACAGCCTTTCCATGCAGGGTCATTCCTCATATCCTTTGGTTCAAATGAAATCAAAAACAAGAAGCACGGCTGCAGGGTACTTCGGACTTTTTGTTCAACAAAGCATGAGATAACCTTTCACTTAAGTAGACTGCAAATAACCTATAAAGCGGCTAAAACATAATGCAGCAGGCAAATTCAAATGTCATGGCCCCAACACGACACCTGGGTCTCAATATTTTTTTTTTTAATAGCACCGAATATTTGATGAGCGAGACACGAAGCAAACGCTTGCAGTTTGAGAACCACTGCACTGAAGTCAATTTCACTCCCAACATGCTTCTCCGCACACGGCACACAACATGGGGGCTGCTGCAACTTAGAACACGCTGGGCTTTGTGCACACAATGCTTGTCTGCTCACTTGAACAAGATGCAAAAACAAGAAAATTAATAATAAAAAGAAAAGAGGGCCGCAACCCCTGGTACAATCACTGATATCATGACGACAGCAAGCACTGTCTGACCTATTCTTCCTTGGGGGGGGAATTGCCTTCTGGCTTCGTGACAGATCACTTCCAGCTGCACATAATGTGCGCACTCTCTGCCTGAACATGGGAGAACATGCGCTGCACAACATTCCAAAACATTTTCTGCCACTCGCTGCACAGTGGTCGCACAGCAGTGTGCGGTGCAACAAGGCATCGCTCTTTCTGTAGGAGACGGCGCCAAACGAAAAGGAGGAACAGCCTGGCATTTCACGACAAATGCAACACCCAGCGATGACGTGCCTCAACAGCAGTGACAAAGGAAAGGAACGTTAGGCATGGCCACCGAACATCTGTGCCGATTGTGGATATTTCCAGTAGCACGCTCCACGACATTCTTGAGGCAGCCCCCACCCCTCTCCTATGCAAATGCACTCTCTGCTTTTACACATTATTATTCACAAATGTGGCAACAACACATTTAAAAAATTTAGTAACCTGCACAATTCAATGCACAGTAAGAAAAAGCATGGCCTGTCCTTCCCACCCACCCTAAACGTCAGCAATTCGTAGCTGTTAACGTTCACTTTAAACCTCACCCAGGTCATGCTTAAAAATACTTGCCCCCCTTCCCTGCTACTTTCACAAAAACAAGAAGCAATACCAAAAACAGTAACATCCATCCTAAGTACCTAACAACACTCCCCAATTTTCTTTATTCCCATGGTATTTCCTCCTACAATTTTAGAATGTGATGCCATACGTTGCAATGTATTTATGGCTGCTAATGTAGTGGAACATTAACTGAAAAATTTTTCCGGCAATAGCTGCATTCATTTTGGCAATGAACTTTACTTTTTTTTTATTTCTTGCTGCATCGTAATGTTATTTATTTTTCACAGTAATCAATGCTGTTTTTGCGCTGAGATTCTTTTCACAACATTGGTATCATCTGTCACATTCGTAAACAATATTATTGCTATCTTTTCATGCCTGCCTTGTTTGTTATTGCAGTCTCTGACGTGGTAAACATAAAAACTGCCCATATCTTGGTTTGTAGAAAAGACCACCAAATGGCGATAGCATTCTACTATTACTGTAACAGACGTGGTGAAGCCCTACATTGCATGCCTTTACTGTGATGGCATTGCAAAATGCAAATCCACGAAATCATAACATAAGCCCAACCCTTGATTATCATTAGTGCAGTGGCTTATGTGGCACATGATCAACACAATGCCCCCCCCCCCCCCCCCCCCAAAACGAAGCTGCCAGTTCAGCATCGCCATCATGGCAATGAGGAGCCAAGCCCATTCATTCCCATAACTCCACTATGCATGTTAGACGAGACAGCAGAGCTTTGGATGTCCAAGAGGAGGACAAAAATTCACTAGACATAACCTGCTGTAGCTGCCCGGGGAATTGAAAATCTGCTCCATCATGTTAGGCTGCAATGATGCACCATGAGAGACGGCTGAGACCAAAGATAAGTCATCGAGCTCGAATAATCCAATGCAAGCAGCACCAGCAAGAGCCTTTGTACACAGAACTACCCGAAACCTTTCAGCTACAATGACACTCGCAAGGACAAAAACAAACTTCAGGTGAAGCTTTAGCGCTGTGTCTTCCCCAAAAATGATTGCAAGACATCTGGAGAAACTAAAGCCCTCCTCCACACACATTTTCACCGATAAGGTTATTAAGTGCCAACCTCACACCTTGTCCTCACATACCTTGATACTGCTCTGAGCAGTTTCTAGCTGAAGGCTCACTGTGTTACTCAGCACAATGGAATTGAACATATCACAAGCAAGCATAGGGCATACAATGCGAGCAAAAGAACCGATGCGCAGTGGCATAAGTCAAGGTTTAGTGCTACTTAGGAAGTCAGACAAAATGGGGGTTGTAGTATCACAAGTGGAAAAAATTCTAGCTCTACTCCAATGTCTAGAACCTTACACTTGCCCAATGAATCCAGAGACATGGCCCTACACACCTTGTCACACAACTTGCACATACCATCCATCATTGCATTTCCTTAAAAGCCGATACGACGATTAAGTGCCTACAGCTGTCTTCTAGCAGGCACAAAATCACAGTTTTGATTATCATTTACAGGGAACCCAGGGGGTAAAACCAGGGGGTAAAACTAACCTGCCTTCCACAGTGGTGCCTATTTTGGACATTGTGTCATGTTTAAATAGAACATGGATTCAGACAGCCCCTTAACACTTCAGCCCTATTGGTAGAAACTTTGAATTTTGCAGTGCAAGCAAAATAATAACTGGGAAGTTTTTCTGGCCACTGCTTTTCTGCATGCCCTACAAAAGTTCAGTAACAGGGCCATATTTTAAAGGTGTACTGACAAAATCTTCACCCTGCCTTTTTGTTTTTGCATTAAATGAAGGGCCAAGCAGTCTAGTTTACCATGCTACTTGTTTCTACAAACCAGTATTAGTTTTGGTCCTTAGGCAGTGAATGTGTAAGACATCATAGTACATTGGCTACCTTCTTAACGAGATCACTGCTGCTGCTGCCATGCATACGTGAAGCCAGAAGAAACACGCACAGCATTAAAATTTTTTTTACAAACCTCAACATACCTAGCCTTATTGTTAAATGATGTAAGCTAATTTTCCCCATGACATCAGAATAATGTCAATGACACTAGGTCAAGTATTTCAAGTGTTTACAAGTGTGCTTCTCAACCTTTATGCTTTCAAAGTGTCCTCTTTTTGCGTGCAAGAAACGTGCAGTCGAACTTACACAAGTTCGAAAATGTATGTAGGTGCATGGTCAAAAGTCAAGAAGCTATCGCAGCATTACTACCCCCCCTCTTAGCACTTATGACCCAGGTGTGCGCTATCTTAACAGTGCGCAAACCATCATGGCACATTGCACTTAGCAGATGTAATGGAATTCAATTAAAACCACCGCAGATGTAAAAAAAATTGGAGGCAAGGAAGTCTACAGAACAAAAAGCATGTCGACAGCACACAAGCCCAGCCTTTCCCCCTCCGTCTCACGACTCTGTGAAGAGGAGACAGATAAGGGCGCATCATGCACTGCACACAACGATAACGTTAAGTAAAAATGTAAGCCTTTGAAATTAATGTGCAGCCGGAGATGATGAACAGGCTGTATATTTCGTAACAATTTTAATTTTCTATACTTTTTGTCTATCATTTGATCACACGAAGCATGCCTCCACTATTGTCAAAAATGGCCGCTAGGTGCTTATGAATGAGGATAAATGTACACCTGCCAACTTGTGCACTTAATATTAGCAAAAATCCCACGGACATGCCAAATTCTGCCCCACCAAATACGAAGGGTGAGGGAGATTTGTTAGTTTGCCCTCACCACGCACCTTTTGTAAAATATACACAGACTTTATAAACAATCGGTTATCTTTAGACACAGCATGCAAGCAACAGCAAACTTTGTGAACAGTAGTTTGACACGCAACATACTTATTTTTAGACCACAAGGACTTTTTCAGCAACTTTACTGCTGCCAATATGGCCCGCTCAGGAAATTGACTGAATAAATTTGAAAGAAATACTAGTACGGGAGGAGTCTTGCGCTGCCATAAGAGCAGCATGCTGGTACTGTCACTAATTTTTAGTGCCCGTTTTTCCTTCACACTTGTGTTTCCCTGTCTTTCAACACCTTTACGAAAAACAGTTTGTGAACAGAATTTTTTTTTTTAAAGACTTGGCACATCTACAAAGTCGTGCAACTAACTAACCCAAGCTAATAAACTTAACCAGAAGTTCAAGAGAAGGAGCAGTTATGTAAATGAACAGAAGGAAAATAATCTTTAAAAAAATGTGGCCCCGGTTGTGCTATCAGAGAGCACAATGCAAATAATACCCCTACTCTGGCGAATAAGCGTCCATACCCACACCAGCCACTACATAGAGAATGGAGCACGCTGTTCGGCCTTTTGTCAAGCCATTGCATGAAATGAACAAATGAGATTATGACACTGTAACTGTTTCCTATCGTGCCGTATGGACAGAAGCATAGGCTGCACTGAAGCTAATTCTATTCGGACCAATATTATGTTTACTGTTGCACAACATTTCATATTTGCTTAATTTTGCACACATTGCTGCTGTCTTCACAAAAACAAAGATCTACTACGAGATCTACTCCAACAAAGATCTACAAAGATAAACAAAGAACATACTTTCTCAGGCACCCCGACAAAACACATCCCATGTCCAAATTACAAACACCATTTTTTGAATAATAACATAAACTGCCAGCCATATGATAAAAACATCAGTGGTTGCTAAATATACGCGGCAATGTTTTAGTATTTGTTTTCCTGCCATTAAGTGCCCAAAATTACATAAAACAAACAGTGTCTTCTTCGCAGATGCCGCTATAAAAGGATTAAGGAGCCAATAGTTTTGAAAATATGCATTACATGAACACTAAATTAAGCTAAATCCGGGGATTTAATCAAAATCTAATTATGATGCACGCCATAATGCATTTTTACCACCCAGGGTTTTGTAATGTGCACTTGAATCTAGGTGCATGAGCATTTTTTGCATTTCACCCCCATCGCATGCAGTCGCTGAGGTTGAAATCATACCCACAGCCCTGGGCTCAGCAGCACACCATTCTAGCCACTCAGCTACTGCAGCAGGCCGTTACACAACCACCACTTGTAAGGTAAACTAAAGGTAGGCTGCACCACACTGCGAGTAGTTACCACACAGAACATGCACATAGTTCGTTTGCCTCACCAGAAGCGTGCAAGCTTATGCGCATTCACTGCTCCCGAACAGTCAACCATTTCTCGTATGCCTTGTTACTGAAAGCCAATCCTTTGAGTAAATGAATTACAACATGCAATGCAACTTCGTGATGCCTAATAGGCAGGCATGCTATTAGTATCAACTTAAATTCAAATGTAAAAAAAATGCACAGCCACCACTCCCACAAGATTCCACAGTTAACGCCGCAGCCACTTCAAATGTCAGTCCAATCTAAAATATGTTCACATAAAGTGTACATACAGTGCCATTGGCCACAAAATGAAAACTATATTTTAAAAGCTGCATGAAACTGTGGCTTAATTCAAATTCAGAGAGATATGCCTATGACTAAGCAAATGTAATTCAAGCTCAAACACAAGAGTGTGCCAGACAGCTGTGCTTCCTGGAAATGAAGTGCTAATGTGAAGGCTGGAAACATCCCCTCCATTGGACTGCTGATGTATATTAAACTTAATCGTTCTGTACATCCACAGCCAGGACATGTATATCCTAGGAACGTGTCAAGTACAAGTCCTGTGGTCATCCCTTGCATGCCCGCGAGGGACATCACGGGGACATGCTGCGGGCGTCTTACGGGCATATGTCAGGGCCTTTTGCATAGTGTTTGCTTTAATGTCTATTACATTCGCAGCACAAGCTGTGTGACAGATGAGGGCACACGTGAAAAGACACACCACGCGTGCACAATTAATTACATGTGCATGCACACAAGTGGAAGTGCAGTACACTCATTTTACAGCCACCTGCAAGTAGCTCGTTAACTGAGCTTTTCAAAGTAAACTGTATCAATAAATTCACAAAGTGGGACTACACATGAGCTGCAGACACGATAGCTTCGAATTATAATTCCAACTTGCAAGAAAACATAATTATGTTACGAGGAAACTCAGAGACAAAGCCCTTCGGAGGTCAAATATTAACATGTATGCCTAAAGATATCCTTGGGACACCCGTTGTACGATATCCAAAATAGGTCCACGTTCTGTATTTTCAGGATGCCCACGATGGAATATCCTAACCTGGACATCCAATGGATGTCCTATTTATTTGTGAAACTGTGCATGGACATTGAGACACGATTTGGATCTCCTACGTGTGAATTGTTTTTACTGCAGTCTGTTTTCTAACAAACACTGTGTCTCTTTATTAAAGGCAATCTTACACATACCTCAACCTATGGCAAATGTCAGCAATATTTCAGAACCTCCCCCTTTTGCTCACGTGCTCATGCAGAAAAAATGTGTGATGTCCTTGCTCATTTATGAATTTTTCAAGTCTTCGATTCACTTGCAAACTTCCAAGCCCCAAAACCACAACAGACTTCACAGAATCGCAGTTTGCATGCCTCGATAAATGACTTGGGCAGAGTGTGCTGTACTACATAGCGCAGCGCTTTCGCTTCCCACCGCCATCACGAAGCCGGGGAACGTTATCGCTAGCGTCGCACTGCCCAGGCTTCGCGTCGCGAGCGCGATCAGTGACCCATCGAGTCCAAGATCGCAAGCGGTTTTTCGCAGAAGGCGGGGGACGAGGGAGGGTTCGACCGGGGGGGGGGGGGGGGGGGGGGGTAACTACAAAACAAAACAAAAGACAGCGGGTCACACGTAGCGGCGCGTGATTCAATCGCGCGTGTCGTCGAACGGTGAATGCCTGGGGCACCCGGCAAAAAAGAACCGCCGCGTGAAACCTCATCCTTGCATCGAACACCAACTGCAATGCCTCAAGGGTTAGCAGCGCGCCTCTGCGTGCGTTTCGCGCTCCTGCAGGGAGGCGGGAGCCGCGAGAGAGAGAAGAAAAATATAAAGTGGGAGGACGCGAACCCCGTTGTTACGTAACGTGGTTGCGCAACGCTTGACACGGCCCGCGAAAAGGCTGCCGCCCGTGCAAAAAGGGGTTCGCCAGATCGATATACGCCGCCACAAGGGCGCGTATACACGACGACGGCGCAAGACATAAAAAGAAAAGCTGCAGTGAAGGGAGAACGAGGCATCTCTTTTCTGCAACCTCCGCCTTCAAGAGGCCATCATGATGGTTCTGGCCCGTGCTTGAGGCCACGTCTCCAGAATCAGCCGGAGGCGCGTGGCGGCACCCGAAGGTTCCCCGTTCGGGCCAGTCCCGTGTCAGCAGTAAGCTTCGAGCACCGTTAGATTGGACATGCCCCCCGAGTACCAGGCGGATGCGGACACTATGCACTGCAGACTACCCGATGTACTACGGATCTCGCATAGCAAAATATAATAAAAATGAAAGCGGGCGGCATGCAGATCGCAGGAGCAGCAACAAGCGAGCGCACGCCATTTTTCCACGAGAAAGCGAGGAAAAAAGATCGGCCAAGCTGAGGTTCAAGGTCGCGCGAACGGCCAACAACACGCCGCCTTTCAACGCGCCCGCAAGCACGTAACCAACAGCGCTGTTACTGTGGCTACACCGTAGCGCTGTCTCCCTGAGCGGGCGCAGCAGCGGTTCGGAGTTTTCCCAAGTTCCTTTCGAAGCCGCTGACACAACAACGCGACGACGACAACGTCTGCGCTGGCGACGGGTCGGCCCCGCGGCGGAGCCGGCGCGCTCGCGAGCCGCCTCCGGCGACCGAGTTTAGCGGGACCCCGCTGTTGGCCGCCAGCTGCGCCCGCCGGCCCGAGGTTTCGCACTGAACGACGGGCTGCAAGTGACACCCAGAAGGGCTTGCGGGCAACACCGAACAAGCTGTGGGACACCTCGGTACCGCTAGAAAGCACGGGGGAGCTCCCCTCCGCGAGCAGATTAGGCCTAGAGGCCGTCCGTATCACGCATGAACAACCCAATGACATTCGGCCCCACACGGGCCGCCACACACGCACACACCGACAGTCGAAACGAAGCCGTGTCAATCGGTCCGGGCAGCGCACAGGCTCGGGCCAAAGTTCCCGATGCACGGCGAGCAGAAAGAAACGAGCGACGAGTTTCGCAGGCATCGGCAAAACAAAATAAACGGGACTCCCGATACAATTAGGCTTAAAAAAAAAAAAACACACACACACACACACACTGGCCGAGACGAGCCGAAGCAGCCCCCGGAGCACCCCGCACGGAACTAGGGCGTCGGACGCCCGCGCCGTAAAAACAACGGGACGCACGTAACAACGTCGTGGAACCGTACGCCGTGGCTCCGACCAGTGAACGGCGCGAGCCCGGTGCTGCTGGCTAGCGCTGCGGAGGCGAGGAGCCCTCGAACAGGCCCGCTCGTCGAGCGTAACCGGAGGGGAACATGGCGCTCGCCTGCCGTGCCGAGTCCCGTACAAGCCGCTCCGGCGATCACCCGGTACCCGTGCACGCGGCGACAGCTCGAGCAGCGACCACAGTTCTTCGCCGAAATCCTAGACATTCGCGATTGCGGGTCATAACGCGAAAAGTAATAGATCACGGTACCTTGTGGGCGATCTCCACCACCGGGCCTCCAGACCCCGTCCATTTTACGTAGTCACGGGCGACAATCAAGATGGCGGCACTTCCTGAAGAGAGCACTTGATAAGCAGCGCCGCTTACAACTGGCGCGTCCTGGCGTGAGTAACCAATGCTCTCGACGCTGAAGCAGGAGCCAGACGCTGTCGTGAGCTTCCAAATTTTCTATCACTACTTGCAGTTTGAACCTTGTTTAAATATTTGCAGTGCTGTTCGTAAACTTTGCGAGGTTAAAGTTACACGCAGATGTTCCTTTTTAACCGCTAACTTGGTAAGAAAATGTACACATCAACCTGGTTTCGGTTTCGATTGCCACGAAGGCATTTTGCTTTTTGCCGTGGTATGATGCGTGGCACCAATATTTTTGCTTCAAACCATTTCGAAATGGTTCAAAATAAAACGCTCGATCTATGCTTTAATGTCTTAATTCCTTATTTATGCACTGCGTACGCTGTGGTGTCAGTAATTATCATCGCTCTGTTTTCTTTTGTTTTACTTGTGCGCGCGAACTGCGCTCGCTCCTCATTGGTGGTCGCGGATTAAGCCATACAGAAATTTCATCCCAGACGTCAGTATAACAGAAAAATGACGCAGTCGCGGCGGCGACAATGAGTCCGCGGTGACATTTCAGGCGCGGAGGGTTTGCTTGACTTCTGACTATGGTTCACTTTTGCAGCACATTGCTGCTCCCAATTTGCATCATATAATGATACATCAACTTCATCCCCTGCCTCCTTCACAGCTGTCTCGCCAAATCAACAGCTTGTGCTCAGAGGAGATCGATCGTATACACGACTGCACTGGCGTCTGACGAACGGCGCCGCTTCGGGATACTCCCCCACGACGAAACACATAGTTGCCTTATTATTCCGTGCTCCTATGCATATTATTTTCCATTCCATGTTGTTTCCGTTTTTGCTATATTTTACTCTACTTATCTCTCTCTTATTTTTTTCGGGTCTGTGAAAGCGAATACATGATCGTGCCACGCCGTTCGTTGAGAGTATGCGAACGACACCGTTGGAACGCGAGGATGCGATCAAGCAAGACGTTGCTGGGTCAGCAGGCTCGGCCAGCCGCGCCGCAACGGGACACGCGACACCGAGCCACGCACGAATAAGCGGACGAGCAAACGGTAGGGGCCAACTGAAGAGCATGCACTGCCGCGACCTCCGCAGCCGACCAGGCAGACGGAGCAGCAGCTCAAAAAAGCAGAAGTGACGTCAAACCAAAGGAAAGCAGCACGTGACATCCGGTCTTTTCTCAAGAGCAAGCGGCAGAAAGAGGATAGAGAGGACAAGGAAAGAGCGGTGACGTCACTATGACGCAATGCCTCGCCCAAATGGGAAGAGCGGCAGCGCAAGCGAGGCGCAGGCGCTACGGCCACCTGCCGCGGCCAACATGTGGGGCGCTAGCGCGCGAGAGAGAATCGGGGTTAAGTGCAAGCCGAGGAGGAAAGTTGTTTCAACCTGAATGTCAGAAGGAAGGAAGCACGGCCGGGCGGCGGTCTCGGCTGTTACGTAGCAGAAGACCGACGGACGGTCACAGGAAGATGCCGCTGCCGCGTTTACTCGGCGCTGCTTTCTTCCTCTGCAGTACAGCCGACGCGAGCAGCAGTAAAAGGGAAACGCAGGCGCATGGTGTACCCGAGTGCGCTTCGAGACTTATTTCAGCAACCGAGACTCCAATAGCCAGCGCAGCGGGAAAATAAAAAGTGATCCCGTGAGATAAGTATTATGACGCACGTTGAGATCGGCGCTCATATTGCAAGACCGAAAGAAAAATACTAGATCGCCAGGCTTCACAAGTTGGCAGAAATCACGGCGATGTCACCATGGGGTCAGCCTCCTAGCTGGCTTCCGCGAGTTGGCAGTTGCATTGCACAGAACACGCATTAGCACATTAAAAAAATCCCGCCACCGACTTATTTGGCGACGTACAAGTGGTCAAACAGAGGCGTAATTGAATATTTGTGGGCAAAAACCCACTGTCAAAACCAACGCGCTGACTGGCTTTCGGTCGGCACAGAAGCTCTGTACCTCGTGTCGTCAGTCACCGACAAGGTTTGCTTGATAGAACAACGTTCATGCGAAGAATGTTTAAAACACACTATGTGAGCAGGGGCGACCGAACACGCACGTGCGGGCAGTTTTATCTGCATCGAGTGGCCGTGCGATGTCTCGCCAGTATGCTAAACAAGGGAGGTGGCGCTGCCCTATTTGTGAGGTCTTCTATATCGTGCTCGGTCGTTAAGGGGTGCTCTTACACAAACGCGAATGAATTTGATACGCTTGTTGTGAATTCTCAATGCTTTGTTGCAGCGGTAATTTAGCGTGCTCCAAACAAGAACAAATAAACTTTGATGCAATAGTTCGAACATTTATTAGTTAATTTAACCAGTTTAAATAAACGAATAATGATGTGCGGGAACTTTAACATTGATGCTATAAAGGAACATGGCAGTGAATATTCTAATGCTATAAGATCATATTGATTCCATAACGTCATGAAAACCCCAGCACGTATAACTTCATTGACATACACGCTGATCGACCATATCTTGCGCAACTTTAACACCGATTCAAGCTGGTGTAATGTTTATGATTCGGCTGTACGTAACGGATCACTCTGATACCGCCAACCTTTTCCTCCGTTCCATTCATTCTCAGGGTCATCCGTATATTTCTCATCGAGTTAACTATCCAGTATTACGTGAGTGTTTCTGTTCTGTAACTACTGATCTGAAGAAAAAAAATGCAATAAGAAGCTTGATAGTTTCAGCAAAGCGTTGTGTGATACATTACCGCAATTGTCAAACGCCTCACAAAAATTTATATTTTAGCACATCTATCTGTCCTTGGATGACGAAAGAACTGCTAAATTTAAAGATAAAGACTTTTGGCACACCAAGGTAAAGTCATATAGCGTTAACAAATATGACGAACAAAGATATCTTACCGCTTGAAATATAGTAACAAGCGACATACGTATTCGTAAAAAAAAAAAAAAGCGTATTGCACAAATTTAATAGCCCGTAATTCTGATAATTCAAAGGCTACATGGCGCATTATCAACTCAGTAGTTAGGCCATCGGTTAGAGAATATAAAATGCCAGACTTCAAAGTCTTAGGAATATCTACGGAACCCTTAATAACGTCGTTTAACTCGTACTTCGGTACAATTGGTCAAGCGATATCTAATAATGTACCTCTTGTTTCGTCTGTTACTTACCCGGAAAGGATGACAAAGTTATTTGGCATTGTGGACATTACAGCGGAAGACGGTGTCCATAGTTAAAGGGCAACTCCTGCATTTTTTAAACCATATAAGGATATTGTCCCTTCCAAATGGTATAGACGGTCCTGTCACCTGTATGGTGGTTCAATTTGCTTAGAAATCCATCAATAATTTTAAATAACCAATAAACGAGATACCGAAACGGTACAGCTGCGTCGTGGGAGGTCAGGATGAGTAAATGACGTCAGGTCCTACACTACTGTAATGTAAACACACAGAAAGTGTGCTGAACACGCAGTACACATGGCGCTAATACCCCAGAAGCGAAGCTGATGATGTCTCCTGACGACACAGGGAGCTATTACAGAGTTTCCAAAGTAGACAGCGGCGATTCAGGCGACGACTTCAGCGAGAGTTGGGTGTAGACTTCTGACGTCGCAAACAGAGGGTGGCCAGTGGAAAGTCATGAGTCTGGAACGCAACCAATTTTTAAAATCCATTTTCAGGAAAACTAAATGACTTGCAGCCATATAGTTTGGCACAAATAATCAGAATGCACAATAATCAGAACATATATTCAAAATTTTATTAACAACAGTGGACATCGAGAAATCGCCGGAGTTGCCCTTCAACGGTATGCCATTCAAAAATTCTACTGGCCCAGGCACGATGGAACATCCATGGTAACCTTAAAAAATTGTATTGATATACTGTGCAAGCCATTAGAAGAAATATTCATCTCTCTTTCTATACTGCTACCTATCCAGAGTTATTGAAGATCGCTAAGGTTACTCCTATTTCCAAAGATGAGGACCATAATTTGTTAGAAAACTACCATCATAAACTTATCGCCAAACGAATAGCTTCATTTCTTGAACGTGAATCCATTTTGTCTTATTTCCGGCATGGTTTTCGAGCTAAAATATCGACAAATACAGCAGTATTAGCTTTGTGTGACTACATAAATTTTCACTTGAACAACAACAAAAGTGTGCTAGACGTATTTCTAGACGTACGAAACGAATTTGACACTGTGGATCATGACATATACTGCTAAATAAATTAGAACGCTGCGGCTTTCGAGGTCTAACTCTTGAATTTTTCCGCAGCTATCTCAATAACAGAGAACAACTAGTTGCCATTGCAAATACCAAATCCCGCGTTTCTGACATTGTTACAGGTGTCCCACAAGGCTCAGTATTGGGGCCGATATCTTTTTTTCTTTATTTGTAAACGATAATCGTAATGCCTTAAACAACTTCTCTGCTGTAATGTATGCAGACGACACTGTTTTACTTCGTGCGCTAGACTCATTGGACAAAACATTACAGTGGTTAATAATGAATTTGTAAGTGTTAACCAGTGGTATACGTCAAATAAACTAACTATGAATACCAACAAAACTAAATATATTTCCCTTACTTCTTCCTGGAAAGCACCTCTAAGAGAATGTCACTCGCTTTCTCTAAGTAATAATGTACTTGAGCCGGTAAGTTCAATTCAATACTTTGGTGTCACACTAGATGAGCATCTTCATTGGAAGCCACAGGTCGCATAGCTCTGTAAAAAATTAAGCAAATCTTGTTTTATTCTGTGCAAATGCCGTTGTTACTTCGACACTGCCACTCCGAGGGCAATTTACCTTAGTATATTCTATAGTCATCTATCCTGCTGTACTGTATCTTGGAGTCACACGTACGTTTCAGATGTAGAACCTCTGGTACTTCTTCAGAAAAGGGCGTTGCTATTCTGACTTCTTTTTTTGATTGCAATGCTAAATCAATGCCGCTGTTTTAAAGTTTAAATATACTGCCTTTCACTTTATTACTGAATTTTAAGACAACAATAAGTACTCATAATAGCATAAGCACTAAGTGCCCTTCAAGTTCATCATTCTTTTTTTTACTCCAGAAGCAATACACGCAGCGCACTCGAGGGATATTTTCTTTTGCCAAAAATTCATAATGTGCATGGAAGGAGGAAGTTGAACAGCACTGGAGCACTCCTATGGAACAACTCACCATCGGAAGTAAAAAAAGCAATATTTAGTCATTCTCATTGAAATACCATTAGCCCTCACTACTACATTATCTGTATATACAGGGTATTCATTTCGCTGCTGTATTTATCTCTTTTTGCCATTCCCACTGTACAGTTACTCAGTACAAATTCCTTTCTGTAGCTACTAGAAGTGCGCTGCCATTTGTTTATAAATGCATATTTATGTATAAGTATAATTTATTTTTACTTTGCCGTATCGCCGTTGTGATTATGAATAATAACTAGCGTGGATCCCAACGAGCCTTGAGCTAGGGATCCAGATGTCTGGTAGAACATTTCCTGTGTACTTTTTCCTATTTTGAATAAATTTGAATTGAATCGAATCTCGGGCGCAACGCGAAAGGCCGCCCCGACAGCCCTGGCGTCGTGAAGCGGCCTCCGAGACGCGCGAGACGCGCCGCCGGTTTCGGAAGCGAAGCGCCGTTAGCGACTCGAGACTGCGGAAAGTTTTCTGCGCTGTCTGCACTGCTTGGTACCGCTCGAACGCCACTCAAAAAAGCAACAACAGTCTAGAGTGGAAGAGCGTGTTACTTTCGTTAACCTGAAGGAAGGATGTCGCTTACTAGCGGAAAGAACAAAGGCCAAAACTATACTTCCTTCGTGAATGTCTCGAACTTTAAAGGGCCCCTCACCAGGCCCTATTGCAAATTTTGGCTATACGCTGGAAGTTGTTACGCGTCCTCTAGGGAGCGTTCTGCCGCAAAAAGTTTTCAAGTCGGCTCATTAATAGTCGAGATAGAATATTTCAGTGCCGCGAGCCCATGATTTCAGCAGGCGGTCCCCACTGCCAAGCGAGACACTCTCTCCATTCGCTACGCCTAGCCTCCGCAAGCGAAATTCCTTCCCTGCGTTCTCTCATGCCGGACCTCGAGGACCACGTGACACATACGTCACGGGCCCCACCTTGACTTTCTTTCCCTCGCATATATTTTTTTTTTTTTTTTTTTTGGCGAGCGCACTTGCGCTGGCGGCGTTACGTGCGAGCTGTTATTGTTTCGCGCAGCGCACGATGTTGCGCGCTGTGCACAAGGACACATGACTAGCAGTATAATTCAGTGACACACGAATACTGAGGCAGAATAAGCGGATCGCAGAGCATGATCACACGCTGAAACACGGTAGAAAATGGCATAGTTTCGGAACCTGCGCACGTGACCACACGACCGTGGGAACAAGCAGACGAAGCGGAAGTACATCTCTCTTGCTTCGGTGCGAAGTCAAGCAAAAAACACGCAGATATTCCGTTTGTGTGTTTTATAATTTCTCTAAACGTCAATTCGTCAATTCAAGCAACAGATCACACAAATAACACATGGTGCCTTGTATAATTCTCGAAGTCATGTGTCACCACGAGCGACGCCACACTGCGGACTCGAGTCCGTAGGGGCTGGGACGCGAGTACGTCATCCTCCGGCTTGGAGCGCGGCGGCCGCGAGCAGAAGGAAAAACGGCATTCGTTTTGAAATTTCAGACCTTTCCGCGGCGCGTAGCGATGTAATACTTTGCAAACACGATCGTTATCGCGCAATGTATGCTCTGCGCTTGTCAGCTCAATATGGCTAGACCTGGTGAGGGGCCCTTTATCATCATCATCACCATCATCATCATCATCATCATCAGCCTAGTTACGCCCACTGCAGGGCAAAGGCCTCTCCCATACTTCTCCAACTACCCCGGTCATGTACTAATTGTGGCCATGTTGTCCCTGCAAACGTCTTAATGTCATCCGCCCACCTAACTTTCTGCCGCCCCCTACTACGCTTCCCTTCCCTTGGAATCCAGTCCGTAACCCTTAATGACCATCGGTTATCTTCCCTCCTCATTACATGTCCGGCCCATGCCCATTTCTTTTTCTTGATTTCAACTAAGATGTCATTTACCCGCGTTTGTTCCCTCACCCAATCTGCTCTTTTCTTATCCCTTAACGTTACACCTATCATTCTTCTTTCCATAGCTCGTTGCGTCGTCCTCAATTTCAGCAGAACCCTTTTCGTAAGCCTCCAGGTTTCTGCCCCGTAGGTGAGTACTGGTAAGACACAGCTGTTATACACTTTCCTCTTGAGGGATAGTGGCAACCTGCTGTTCATGATTTGAGAATGCCTGCCAAACGCACCCCAGCCCATTCTTATTCTTCTGGTTATTTCAGTCTCATGATCCGGATCCGTGGTCACTACCTGCCCTAAGTAGATGTATTCCCTTTAAAGAGACACTAAAGGCAAATACTAATTCGACGTGGACTATCTAAATACCATTCCAGAAACCTCGCAACACTTGTTTCGAGCCAAGACTCAGTTTCCGAGAAAATTGCATCTGAAGAGTCCGAACACCTTGGATCACAATTCAAATATACCGCCACCCAACCAGGGAGTGCTGACGTTGCGCATGCCCTCACCCGTCTTAGCTGCCGTCGGTACACACGTAAACACGTAAACGTTGTCGCATAACTTACCTCGATGCGCTAAAGAATTCGACACTGTACTGACGCACTCGTTGGCTCACTCCGTTGCCGCGATCCATGTGGCTGCAGCAAGCAAGTGCAGCCACAAGAAGCGCCCGCGTAGTATTCTTCGTCTATACTTTACGAACGACTGCATCGTGCGTAGACTTATTGCTGTAAGATGTCGGCATTCTTTCCTCTAGGCCACGACGTCACGTCGATAATGCCATGGCCGGAATTCGGAGACACACTTTAATGCCAAATTGAAATATGTTTAATGTGTTTTTCAACCTTCACGCTTGCTAATCGCCATCCTTTTACGCACGAGTGGCGCGCGTCAGGTAGACTTTTTTTCACAAATGGGAGAATATTCGTCAGTACTCCATTACACGCTGAATTGAGTGATAAATAAGTCGAGCTGCGCGCACAAGATACATTTCTGCGATACTGACGAAAAGGTCACCCTTGCCGTGACAGGAGTCCGTTTGGCAAGCCAGAAAAAATCGCGAGAACGAAAGACGGGCGGCGACGCTGTCGTGAAGTTCGCGTACGAGCTCGCGCTCTGACGTCAGGGGCTTGACGTCACAGCATTGTACCCTAAAGAAGCCAGAGAATACACTTGAGAAGCTTCGAAAATTATCATATATATATATATATATATATATATATACACACACACACATCTTGAAATTTGTGACGTCACACTAACGTGCCGGCGCTATAAGTTTTCGGCGCGAAAATTATAATTATAGATAGAACTTTGACCATTTCCTTTTCTAAAGGCAAACCTATTACCACTAAAATAACGGTAGTGAAGTTCTGAAAGAATAGATTATGAGGTAAAACTCACTTATATTCGGTGAAAACGTTAGAATTAAAAGGTTAAACGTACGCTGCCCATCTCAAACACAAATTGCATCGATGCCCGCCGGCCAATTATATCTGCTTATTAACCTGACGTCAACCGGTTTAGCGTGTTTGAAATAACTGTGTTGTGGGCACAGATTGGTCTTTGTGCCACTGGTTTCAGGATGAAACGTGAACGTCTAGGCGAACTTTATGGAGGATTCCGATATCACCGCTCAGACAAAAAAGCGACATTTTACTTGGGAAACAATTACCAGCCTTTACTTTCCAATCATCCTAGGATTTAAGTTAGCACATCAAAGTCACTGTATACAAGCCGCGATCGGACTCCAGCTGGCTCGGCTCTCCTTTTTTCAGAGGCGAAGAGTATGGCGCAGTGAATTTTTAACGCGAAAGCGTTAAGGGCCCCGTGTCACAGGAGATCCGGCGTCAGTGTCCCGCGTCCGGCGTCCAGCGTCGAAAAAGAATGTCGAACCTAATTCCGAATCACGCACACTAAACCACTCTTCTACTGTGAAAGTTGCTCACACCTTGCGTTTCATTCGTTACAACGTTATTCCTCGGAATTTTGAGAACGGCAGCCCACAAACAAATGCAATGAGAAGAAAAACACCGACAGCGCGTATCTTTTATGTTAGCCGTTCTCAGCCTGACATATTAAAAGTTCGAAACGATAACAGGAGGTTGACGCACGCAAGAGGCCGCATTTCTACCAGAAAGATCGCCTTCGTGCATAGCGTTCGCCGCCAAGCGTTTACCGGTAAACGTTAAGGTTACACAAGCTGCAGTTGTCGGGAAGCGTGAGAAGCAGTCAGGGATCTTGGAATGCTATCGCGTTCCACTTTTAAAGGCGAAGCTTAAGCGTTCCCCAATTTTTTTGTGGGCGGGAGCTCCTTAACCAGACAAGAAAAAACTGCACTGTTTTTCGAGAAATGTCAGAAATGTAACGTTATGACGCCGGGCGACGTCGCGTCACAAATTCGTTACATGAACGTTACATGAAGACTGCCGCTCCCTGCAGCGAATAACACCGGCGACGCGTGGCGGGTGCGCACGCTGCCTCGGGTTTCGCGGTGGCCGGCGGCCGATTTCTGACGCCGACCGCGTGCGCTATCGCGACGTCGACCCGATACGGGGAATCGCCGGCGGCTGCTGGGCGCTGGTTGTGGTTATACAGTGGCTGTGGGCAGCTACTGCTTTCTATACTGCAGCCCTTCGCATATTTTTTTTCTTCCCTTTCTCGTTTTTTTTTTCTTTGCCTGTTTCTTCGCGCCCACTCGCCGCTATCACCAGCGCCCGTGGTCAACGACCGTGACGACACCAAGACCTCGCGGCGCCCACTTTTCTTCTTCTCGCGAGTTCCAAAGTATGTACACACCGTAAGCCACACCTGCCAGGACGTGTCAGTACACCCCCCTCACTTCCACCACTTGTGAGGCGAGGCTTAGGCTGCAGAAGTACTTGATTAAAGCGAGCGTGTCGCCCACTGTACCAACTATATATATATATATATATATATATATATATACGGAGCAACGAGAACAAGAAGCACTCAATCACGAAATAGCATGTCATGTGCATGCAAGATTAAAGTTTTCTTTCTTACTCAGCATGCCCCAACATGGCGGACGCGATGACGTCATTTCGAAGCATCCACGTGATATATTAACCCACGAATGGCTACGAAGAGCCTAGCGCACAGGCCCGTCCATCACCATCGGCGGTTTTCCGTCGACTAGTTCTCTCGGCGACGTCATCCAATTTGCGTATATGCGTGCGTGCGTGCGCGTCGGTGTCAGGGAAAGACAGTTCGCACGTGGCTTCGTGCTGAGAATGAGAAATCACTCCTCGGTGTTCACTGCAAGACCAAATGCATGGTGGCGACAAGCGACATGCCCTGAGTTTCGAAGTAATTGCTTCATTATTGAACGCAGAATACGGTATATCGGTTTTGCGCAAGCCCCTAATGTGCAGGAAGATATTTTCCTTTTCCTTCGTTGACACAAAAAGAATTATAATGCGCCTGCCGTGTTTTCTCCCTCCTATATATATACATATATATTTTTGAATGAGGTTGCTAACGCCATATGTTTCGTCGCAACAAAACTGAATTTCGCTTTCAACCTTAATCATCTCGTTGCGTCAGTCTCATCGCGGAAGTGTTGCAGCGGATATACATACTATATTAGCAATTCGCGTCATCTATACATACAAGAAAGCAGAACGCCGGACACTTTAGCAAGGCTCACTTTCATGATACTGTGAATTATATAGTTATATTTAAAGCCTGCAAAGCATCCGCCGCGGTGGCTTAGCGGCTATGCTGTTGTGCTCCTAAGCACGAGGTCGCCGGATCAAATCCCGACCGCGGCGGGCGCGTTTCGATGAAGGCGAAATGAAAAAAAAAAAAAAAAAAAACACGTGCGTGTCCCGTGCATTGGGGGCACGTTAATGATTCCCTGGTGGTCAAAACTATGCCGGAGTGCACCACAACGGCTTGCCTTACCGTCAAATCGTGTTTGTGGCACGAAAAAAACCCTCAGAATTCAGAAAGCCCGCAAGAGTTTCGCCCAGTCTGCGAATGACGTGCAGTGGCAAGCAACGCTCTAAGAAACAGTGTTCTATTCAGTATACGGCTGCCACTAAGCTCTATTATTATTATGGTCAAATCTAATTCTGACTTTACTGATTGCGTCCATAATAGACTGTTGCCTGTTATCAAGCACCGCCTTTGCCGTTCTGGCGACCACAGTCCAGCCTTCTCAAATATGTGCCTCAACTAAGACCTCTGAAATCTAGACGTATTCAGTCAAACATTCTGTTTCTCTATACGGTGGTCCATGACATCATGCACTGTCCAAAGCTTCTCGATCCCGTGCAATTTTCCGTGGGCAAAAGTATTGCGCGTTTTCTGCGCGGCCTATATAGCTGTTGCATTACACTTTCCTATGGCTCTACTCAAGAAGGAAACATGCAATAAGTATTGTGCCTGCAGTAAATTGACATATTTCAGAGTTCATTTCCTGCGTTTTGTATATATGTACATAATTATGTTGTATGAATAACTCCTTTTTACGGCGCCTCGTCGGTTTTCTGTTTCCCTATTTGTTTCTCTATCTCACATTGGTTTGTCTACCACGTTTGTCTTCTCTGTACATTTTGTCTCGCGTATAACTTTTTTATGTGCACCAGTACGAAGGCTCCGTACCTGTTCCTGGGCACCATAATAGAAATCGAATTGATTGATTGATTGATTGATTCCAGAAGACCTAATTGCGGCCGGATGGTCTAGAACGCAAGATTGCAATACAAATTATCCGAGGTACACCGCGACCGCTATAGGCGCCTTCTCCGACCTCTGGCAACCAACTTTCAGAAGCAAGCAAAAAAGGGGAAGAGGAAGAAAGAAAAGGTTAAGTTACTGAATATGAAGGAACTTGCATTGGATTGTATGAACCCTGTGCTCCAGAAGAATAGCAAGCGATTCGAGGAATCGAAACAAAGCAAAACGCAGAATAATATCATCAATACTTCTTTTAGGGCGAGTTGGTTGATCTTGGAACATGTAGGTATAACCGCAAACAGACGACGACAAGAAGGGGGACACGTAAACACAAGCGCTTGTGTGTACGGCATGGATTAGTGCATGGATTTGTCATGCTCGTTTCCAAGCTAAGTGTGGCTTCAAACCTACCTGCGACGTAACCGATTACCTGCGCTTTGTCTTTCTCAATTTCCCAGCGCTCACTTTTTGTTTTGCTAAACATAGCAAGGCAATTAGTCCTCATGCACGCACGTTCGTACAATCACAATGCAAATCGTTCAACTTATAACGCAATATTTTTGTTGAAAAATGACCAACTTGTGAAGAAGTCGGGATGCCTTCTGAAGCCAGAAGGACAAGGCTTCGGCAAACTCGGGCACAAAGTACGGTACGGTATATACAGTAGCCGTTAATCCTATACTCGCTGAACCGCAATACTTAATTGCATCATCATTGTACTCTACAGCACCAAGGGTTCCTCCATCTACACAGTAATTTTTCCCACACGAAACTATGACTCAAATGGCGGCCTCATGTAGTGTACGTGGAGGAGATCGGTCCAGCCTGCCAAAGGATCAAAGCAGCAGTGCGCGCATGCGCCGTTCGCCGTTGCTTAGTATTTAATTATGGGCCGCTAACGTTGTTTTAGCGCGTAAGCGCACGCGGCATGAAAAGTTTACGCGCCGCAGGGATATTCGCAAACGCTGAACATTTTCGCAGCCTGTGCGCACGGACTGGAATTCATGGCTTACTTTGGCTTCATGGGTTGATTCATGGCTTAGTTTGCTGTAGGCCTTGCAAATGTGTTGTTTTATACTGACAGCAGGCACAAGCATATGCGCAAGAATTTGCCACTTTGCTTTTCTAGGACTTAGAATTTTTTTCCTTTTTTTCCACTTTTTCCTTTCTTATATTTTAGCACCGCAAATAGCCAGTAAACTGCCTTAATAGAATTTGTCAAGCGACAAACGAAAGTCAGGCGTGCAAACGAATGCAGAGTCGCGCCTCGCCATTTTGCATATACACATACACAGCTGCCAGCGGCGGTTCGGAATTATCGCCGCTTAGTGGTTCTCCCACATTGCTTCGTTAATGACGCAGTCATCGACTAACCAGGTGCGTTAGCTTAATGTCGAGAATGACGCAGTCAACGACTAACCAAGTGCGTTAGTTTAATATCGAGAGACAGTGGCATAACGTGATCGTTAAAGAAGCACGTACTGTGAGCGCCGGTGACGGAGGAATGGGGTTACAATAATCACGCGAGCATAGAATGACACGCTATGCGCAAGCTTCAAAAGTTCATATGCATATTAATTAAGCTTAGTTTCGACAAGCACTATATATATATGCATATATGCATATAGCGCATATATGCATTTCAGAAGGCCTTACAATTAAAAAGAAAGAAAGAAACAAAGAAAGAAAGGAACAAAGAAAGAAGGAAAGGGAATTGTAGCTCTCACTGCGGCGCCTTCGGGAGATTATAACAGATCACCGCAAAGCAAGGCGCTACATAGTTTTAAGCGCTACCTAAAGAGTGTAGATGACGCAGAAGCGGAGGCGCACGCACGCACACTATGTGACCTTAGATTTGTCTCCTAGCACATATTTTGCTGTATAACATTCCCGTGCCGACAAGCTGGTTTGATTGTTCGGTACTCGTGTCTAAACCGAAGAACAAGCGCAGACTGCAACTCGTAAAATATGTGCGCGCTGCTTCTCAGAATATTGAGGTAGCAATGAATTCACGACGTGGACCTTTGCTGCACTCGAGTACAACTATGCGGTCCCGTGAAAACATTACTGCCTTCCTTTTTTTTCTTTTTTTTTTGCCATTCGAACTAGAAAACTGTGTGCGTGCGTGTGTGCGTGTGTGTGTATGTATGTGTGTCTGCAACCTTCAATAACAGTTTTACTTGAAGAAACTTCGTGTTACCTCGAAGAAATGCTGACGGAATCGACGACGTTGTATGACGATTTACAAGACCTCACAGTAGGAGACAGTTCCATTTAACAGCCTGAGTCCCCTCAGGCGTCTTGCTGTGGTGTAACCTTCTTTCGCGTAATTGTCTTATACTTCGCTATCACTATTACTGCTTCGCCTTCCTGGCGAAACTGCAGCCTCTTTTTTTATTTATTGATTATTAATTTTTTTTCTTTTTTTTTTTTTTTTTTTACTGCGAGTCCGAGTATATACTGCGCATGACTTACTGATTCTGGTTTCGAATGAATTCGGCTTGTCCTCAGTTCGGTTACTGAGAGAATATATATATATATATATATATATATATATATATATGATCTCTGCATGCAAGTGGCGACGTTTCCAAGCCTAATAGATGGATGGATGGATGGATGGATGGATGAAAAACTTTATTAGAGTCCTTTAGAGCTTTCTTTTCGGTTTCTTTTTTTCTTTTCGTGAGTCGTTAGCATTGCTTACTGGAAAGAGAAGTTATACTGAGACACATATCATTCCCGTGCATTTCACACGCCATTGATAAAGACTCTGTAAAAAAGGGCCACTGAAATCTGCAGGTTCTTTTTCAGGGTAAAACAAGCCCGCAAAGCTATTTGAAGCGAGGTGAACATATGCAACAACATATTCTCTAGGCATACATGCTATCCATACCGTTAGGAGTAATTGTTAGTTGGCTACCTCCTTCTCTTTAAAAAATATAATAAACTTCGTCCTTTCGATATATTTAAATATATTGTGTCTGCGCATGGTGTTTACAGCGGAAATTAAAAAAGAAAAACGTTGAAGTGAGAAAATACGCATGAGGCGGCCGCCGCTGGTGCTCCTAATGCGCTTGTCCTCGTATTGTCAGCGTTTGCAGAAATAAAACGAAAATATGAATTAATAGCCATGCATGTCCTTGCCAACAATGATACACTAAGCTACTTTAACCACAATAAATTTTTAAGTGAGAAGGTAGAGGCAACTCAAAAGAAACCTCAAATGATGCTGGTGACAGAACTCTGGTAATGACACTTTAGGGCAAGAGGTGGGGGAGGGGAGGAGGAGCCCCCGCCCCAGAAAACTTCGGAGGGGGCTCGGGCCCTGGAGCCCGCGCATAGCCGGCGCCTATGCCTCAGAGGCAATGATGCACCAACCGGACCAAGATAAAACATAATTGTGTAATGAATAAATAAATAAATAAATAAATAAATAAATAAATAAATAAATAAATAAATAAATAAATAAATAAATTACTCCAACTCTGCAACTGAGTCAAATCGAAAAAACAAACGGGTGGAACTTGCGCGACGAATCCCATTATTCAACGGCCAAGCAACCATATCCAATTAATTAACATGTACTAATTCAATTGGGTCCCTGGTCACAGTGGCATTCCCGGGAACGTACGTAGAGTGGTACGGGGAGGAATAGCTGAACCCTGCAGCCCCTCGGTCAAACAGATAGCTCGGCTCCGCATTACGACTGCGACGAAGCGGTGTCTATTACGCCCGCTCAGAACGGCGACAAGCACTCCAACTGACACTATACCCGAAAAACCCAGACCCACGCATGCGAACTTTCCTCGTGCACTGGCCACTCGCCTGCCTCATGTCCTCACGTGCACGACAGTGACTCCTGAGTGGCACCCCCGCATCGCCCTCGCATCGGCAGATTACAGCCCATGTATACCTATACCCGCTGCCTTGACCGCGCCCAGCTGACGTGCAGCACATCACGTGAGCTTTCCCTGGCCTCGCTGGGCAGCGCCAACAAGCCCTAAAAATGCTGCCACCGAGGAATAGGCCGCTCGACTTGCGAGCCTGTGTCCGGTATCGGCGGAGTTGTCCACGAGCTATAATTTCCCTATATCTTTAGGTATGTGTATATGCTACGCCTTGCTTTATGACATGCGGTATATGTGGGTTGTATTGCCGCACCATTCGATCACTAAAATTTTGCACAGCTTGTCTCACATTCTTGACAAAGTTATTCCTCTGGATTTTGACAATTATAGCTCATAAACAAATTTCATGAAACAAGAAGCCGACAGCGCAGGCCTTCTATGAAATTCTAAATGAAATTATGGGGTTTTACGTGCCAAAACCACTTTCTGATTATGAGGCACGCCGTAGTGGGGGACTCCGGAAATTTCGACCACCTGGGGTTGTTTAACGTGCACCTAAATCTAAGTACACGGGTGTTTTCGCATTTTGCCCCCATCGAAATGCGGCCGCCGTGGCCGGGATTCGATCCCGCGACCTCGTGCTCAGCAGCCTAACACCATAGCCACTGAGCAACCACGGCGGGTACAGGTCTTTTATGTTAAATCTTCTACGACTTAAATATTAGAAATTCCGAACAATAACGGAAACCTGAAAATGGCGTAATCTTTTTGGCGCGGCTGTTTACTACCTCAAAGGAGGCCGAAAGAAGCCGCGTTTCTACCACAGAGCTTCCTGCATAGCGTTCGCCGCCAGCGTTTCCCGGTAAACATTATGGCACACATAAGCTGCAGTTGCCCGGAAGCGTGAGAAGCAGTCAAGAATGTTCGAATGCTATCGCGTTCCACTCTCAACGGCGAAGCTTAAACGTCCTCCAAGTTTTTCTTTCTTTCTTGTTTTTGAAAGCCTGTTGTGTTACTGCGTTACACATATATGGGAAAGTAATCTCGGACACGCGATTTAACTTTACTCAACGCCTCTTCCCCTTTCCCGTCCACATTACTGCGTTCAAGGAGCGATCGCATTCTTAAGGAAAACAAACATTTTACAGCAACCATCTTATCCTTCGCTGCGGGGCACGTATATGTGGGCCAGAAAGATACAGGGACGGCAAGATACTGTGTAATCACCCCTCCACTTTGTTTAAACGTTTCGGTTCCTTCCACTTGAAGCATGGTGGTATACAGCAATCCGTGCCAGTCAGTGTCGACGACGGGAAATGTGCCAACCGCTAACCGTAGCTAGCGGTGGCATCTGAATTGATGTTTCCATTGAAAATACCCATCCTGCCTCAAGGTTCATTGGTAGCTAATGCTTTGAAGAAGCATAAAGCATAAACCATATAGGGCGTATTTCGGGCCTATTTTCGACATGGCTCTGCGATTTCATTCGCACCCCCCCCCCCCTTTACTTTTCCTCAATATAATAACGCTGCATTAAGCACTACTGATATGTGCGGTTAGACGGTACACACGCGTGGATATTTCTTCGCCAGCCCTGACTGCACCGTAGACATCGCGATGAGTGTAACGAGAAGACACCCATGCTGAATATACGTCACAAATACGTTAACGTATCTGCGAAGTATTCCATGTGGTTGCTGTTCAGGAATATACGCGGCACTGGTGATTTCGTATGTTCTAAAAGCGCGAGTTTTACGACATTCGGTGTCGTGTGAAGAAACTCTTCTTTCCTTCATGCACAGGCACAAACAGGTCGGCTTTCAGCATTTTCTAGATGTACATGTACGTTTCGTGCATACATCAGAAACACACTTCGTTTCAAAGAATTATCCTATTTCTCGAGCAATATAGCCTCCGTGTTCGCGTCTTTACACGAGCCGCGAGTACCAAACAGCTAACGAGCCGACTGCTATGGCGGACACACATGCGGGTTCCGCGCTTTGCTCTTGCTTGCTTCCGAGCCAGAGGCGATCACTCCATCCCGCAGGTTTGCCGCCGGCGAAATCGCCGTATGCTGCTGCTGTTGCATCGCTAGTGCGACCAGTGAGGGACAGATGCCGGCAGCAGATAAGCTACATGCGAAGCTCTGCCCGCAGCTCTGGCACCGGGGGCAACACAGTCCCGCAGTGCGGCCCACGGCAACCCCTCAACCTCGCCTCGGGGCGACCCGCGCTGCCTGCAGCCTCGCCATTCCGGGTTTGTGCGGCGAAACGAAAAGGAGCGGAAGGACAGGAGAAACCCCGCGGCAGCGGGGCCAAACGCGACCTACTTTCTCGGCACTGCGGCGGCGACCCCGAGTCGGGATCCATAGAGCACGGTCGGCCCCTGGCGCTGCTACAAACCCATGACCGACTTTTTCTCGGCCGCGCGACGTCAGCGCTGACGTAGCCCGTGACGACAACGCGCGCTCTTTTGTGCGCGCTAGTGCGCGCGCGATGGTGGCGACGCGAGCGAGGCGGAGCGAGGGTCGCGGCGCGCTGCGGATCCCAGCCGCAGTGACTGCGTGCGCACGCTCGATGATGATGATACACTTTATTAAATACGAGATAAAAGCAGCAGTTGTGCAGAGCTCGACGTTTTAGCCTTCCCTTTCACCCGACAACGCTCACCCCAGTGCGAGCACAGAGTGTTTGCGCGGCTTACAGTTCTAGGGGGGCGCAAGCGGCTCGCTGCCTCCCGTTTGTGCACGCAATTCCGCTTGCGTACGACAACCGCTGGCGTGGTGCCCAAGTGGCGTGCATGTAAAGTTTGTGGTATCTTAAACTGTATCTTTTTTTTTTTGCTTTTTAATTCTTCGGTTTCACGTGCCAGAACGACGATTTGATTATGAGGCACGTCGTAGTGTGCCGCATAAATTTTGGCCACCCGAGGATGTTTAATGTGCACCAAATGCACAGTACACTGGCGTTTTTGCATTTCACCCGCATCGAAATGCGGACGCCGCGGCTGGGATTCGATCCAGCGCCCTCGGGCTTAGTAGCGCAACGCCAGTCACCACGGCGGGTTAACCTGTATTTGTTTGCGGAGATGCGATCGTGCTATGTAGATTTATCGTAATGTCATTTTATAATGTGTATTACTTGTTTAACGTTGCGTGACTTGTTTCTCACGTGAAAAGGAGCAGCCGGTATCACCTCTTGGTCCCATCGTCGCTTATTTTTCGTGTCGGCATACTACTACTACTACTACTACTACTACTACTACTACTACTACTACTACTACTACTAATAATAATAATAATAATAATAATAATAATAATAATAATAATAATTTGAGTTTGTGTTCTGGCGTAGGCAAGCCACTTGCGCCCACGATAAAGTTAGTTAATAACCAATATCAAAGGGAAAATAATAGAGAACGTATTTGTAAGATTGTTAGATTAGGTGACGCCTGTGGCGAGGGGTACCCATGACCCAAATTCGGCTTGAGTATTGTTGAGACTTAAGCGGTGTCCGAAAGCGGAACGCAAGTCTCTACTACGTTCTACTGCTCCACTAAACTATACTGCGTAATTTTCCTGGCAACATTACACGTATCTGAGGTGACGATGATATGTGGTGCCTTGAGGCGCAAGGGCTAACTATGGCCAAAGATCGCCATGCCTACATGTGAGGTCACTGCTCACGCTTGAGTAAGCATTCAGTGATCAAGTGCTTCCTTCTTGTCACATTTGCCGGGCATGACATGATGAACCACATTATATATATATATATATATATATATATATATATATATATATATATATATATATATATATATATATATATATATATATATATATATACCCTCACCGCGGCCACACACTGCATGTTCTTAAAGTGTCTCATTTGCTTTCTGAATGCAGTGCCGGAATATTGCCATCGACGAAGGTTATAATTAAGTGATAACACACGATCTGTCTCGGCGCAATATTTTAATTACGTCATTCTCTTACAACGTACTTTCGGCTCACGGTCCAAGCGCAAGCTACAGCAGCATAATCTTAGGGAAAGAAAAAAGAAAAGAAGAGAGAGAGATAGAGAAAGGGAGAGAGGTTAAGGTTCATTAAAGGAAATGATACTACAAACAAAAGTTTAGTGTAACCTTCTTGGCATTTATTATCGGGTGTCATTCCTTCTAAAGCCGAAATTCTCAATAATAGCTTAGTGACAGTCAATCGACAACGTTTCGTCGCGGTTGCGAGCGGCGAACGCAAGTTCTCTTCCTTTCTTTCGTCCGCCGCAGCAGGGACCAGACCGGAAAATAAACAAACGCGCGGCTCTTTCGAAACCTGCAACGATGTTACACTGTGTGCCACGTACGTTGCGAAATCGAGTCTCGAGCGGCCGCGACTCAACGCACCGCGAATCAAAGATTTCGCGTCTGCGACCGAGTGGCGGCACCTCTCGGTAGAAGGGCGAAGCAACGGCGGAAATGTGCTTCGCGGACGGAGCCAGTTTTTGAGCGCGCGCAAGCGATGGTTGGTCTTTCAGTCCCTAAAGAATTCGGTAAATTCACTTCGCATTTTCTGTGCAGGCAAGGTCACACCGAAAATTATAGTATAAAAAAGGGGTGGGGGGAGTTGATGAGGACAGGGGTGTTCATGCCAAAAGAATCTTAAATGTCAATCTGATGACCGCATCGTTTATAGCAACGACACTGACGACTAATGATACGTATTCGTTGTAGGTTACACGGGTAATGATTATACGAACATATACTAACTGATATTAGCTGCAGCTCCCAGAGACAGACGACCATACGTATAAGCAAACAAACCACATTTCATGGAACCGTTCTATCCAGTATGCTCTGCTTCACCTCCCCCTCCCCTCTCCTCTCTCTCTCTCTCTCTCTCTCTCTCTCTCTCTCTCTCTCTCTCTATATATATATATATATATATATATATATATATATATATATATATATATATATATATATATATATATATATATATATATATATATGTCTGTGTTCCCCGACTCCTCTGTCTGTTCTGTTTTATTCCTGGGTTAATTTTCTTGCCTTATACGGTCTTCACCTTTGTAGCGAAAGGGCGAGAAATGACTGTCACGTCGGGCCTGCACCTGCAATGTTCTTGCATACAAAGAAGAAAGAAAAGCCGGACCGGGAAGAACTATGATTAACGAGAATGATGAGTGCATCTATAACAGTTCGCGGTGCGATGAACCGACAATGCATAAAGTTGAGTTGATAAACGAGCCTAATGTGATCAGATTCCTCGGACATCAAAGCGGGACGGGGGGATGCGATCGGATAGAGAAACGTGATTCAACATTTATTAATAGTCCAAGCTTTGTCTGTGTGAAGGGGAAACCCTTTTTCAAGCTCTTCAGTAAATATGCGCTTGCGCTTCGGCATTATTCCACGTACTTCCAACACCCCATGCGTTACAAGCAGGACGGCGTGGTCAGTGCGCTTTGGCTTCGATACGGCTCGTTAGTGAACGAATCGAGATTTTCATAGTAGTTGGATCGAGGAAATGTGCGAGCCGTAAGTGATCATGCGCTCGCGGAGAGGTGGGACCTCATAGCAGTTAAGAATCTTACAACCCTTCGTTCGCTCTCGCGTGATTGACGACAACCACGCTTTCGTCAGCGAAACCGCAATTCTGACCAATCACGCGAAGGCAAGTGAATAGTTCGCTTACCGAACGGTTATATAAGATTGCACCACAGGTTCTGCTGCCACACTTGCGGCAGTGTTTCGCTATGCTGCCAGCCTCTCGAGTGTTTTTGAACGTGGCGCCCCCACACCCGAGAATGTGAAGCAGCCGATTTGGCTCAACAGGGAAGGCACTTCGGGGCAACTCGGGGGTCCGCAGAGGCCAAAGCAGGACAAGACACCGTTCCACACGTTAGCCGTGGGACAGCGGGACCACGGCATCAAAAACAATGAAGACGTGTCCCACCTGAATCAGGAGCTCTGGTCACCTAAACTAGCCCAATTGTTGGATAATCCAAGTGCTTCTAAGTTCGAAATGGACACTATAGAATAACATTATCTTAAGCTAAATTCTTAAATATCACTTCTGGGGCCTTAAAACAGAGAGAGAGAGAGAGAGAGAGAGAGAGAGAGACGAAAGACTGGAGTAAGGCCGGGAAGGTTCACCCGAAAGGAAAATCCGGTTCGCTACCCTATACTACACAAGTGTGCCTTTAAAAAATAAACAAGGTAGAACCAAGGGCGCAGAGCGCGTGTGTATACAGCTATGTTACATAATGCAATATTGTATTTGGGTGAGTATTTCGCGTTGATGATCTGATCACCTTTCAGATTTTATCGCATGGTGTTGCAACGATGTACAATACCTCGCTTTATTTTCTCTTTCTTTTGTTGTCTGAACTTGTTATCAATGAAATGCCCGTCAGCGCACTATCGTGAACATCTGGAACATTGAAGAAAACGATATGCTTCAGTGTTCGAGTGTTTTTATTGGAAGGAACTGCCCCGCGTTTTATAGGGAACTATTATACCATTCTCTTTCCTTTTTTTTTCTTCTTCACTTCGAACAAATGTTTTAATGATCAGCTGGAGTCGAGAGTGCAATTCGGCCTGTTGAAGTGGATTATCTGAAGATGGGGACGCTACTTGCGCGGCAAATCGTCTGTTAAAATATAGACGATTTTAATACCACGCCAGGTGGCTATTAAAATATATTCACTAATAAAATTTTTAATTATTCGCTTTATGTTCCAGCAGAAATACCGAAGCGCAGCAGCGGTGAAGCCATGTCTGGTTGGCAGAAATCAAAAGGCTAGCGGCATTTTCTAGATACTCGTTCCCGTATGTATATGCTAAAAAATGCATTGGCATTACACTTACGATACTACTCAAATGTCTAACGCAAGCTTCAGGGAAATTTAGCTGAAACACCAATGCATATCGCAGCACACTTTAAATGGCAGAATGTCTGTAAAGTGGTGCTAGACGTACGATTTCTGCTAAGCAAACATGACTTCATTGGGCTTCAATTTCACAATTACACCCGCTCCAAACCGAATGATTAAAAGCCGGATCTTTAAGTAAGCTACACGTACATTGCGATTCATCGCACAAGTAACGCCTGTGTTCAATAAATGCCGCTGAAAAAATACGGAACAATCTTTCAAAAGTGAAATTTTCAAAATTTTTTCGTACGAAAACAAACAAACAAACAACAGCAATGTGATATAGTTGAACAGTTTCTCTTCATCAATCAGCATCCTTCATTCGTATAACAATTTAGCTTTGCGGATAAGCCGGCTACATATTGTGCTTTGCTAATATTTCTAATCCTTAATAAATAAACAAATAAATAAATAAATTCACTATGTGGCACGGTGACCTCACATTCGGTCGAATTATGCGCGAGTAAATACGGTATACCGTATACGGTTTGCGGGATGGGCGAAGTTCACGTTTAGCGCGCCTGGCCACAACGGGGGCAGTCGTAAACAGAGCGGACGCCGATGTGGACAATGAGCGCGCCCATCGCCGAAGCGTCGCAGCATCAAATTGCAACACGGACAGAAACAATCGTCAGCGCAGCGACGACAGAGAAGAAAAGAAGCGGCCCGTCCACGGCTGGGAGCCGAGCAGCGCTCAAGAGCCTCTTCAACAGCGCGAATGCCCCTCAGTTTGCGTCACATAATCCTTGCGCCATTAGAAAGTACACAGACCCACACAAAGGCCTTAGCCAGACGTGAAAGCAGCACTAGAGGGTCCTTTCCTTCTTTCTTTCTTTCTTTCTTTCCTTCCTTCCTTTCATTTTTTTTTCTTTTTCCGAAGACACGGGTCATTCCGAACTGCCACGACAAAGGGAGTAAGAAAAATGACACTAAAAACGGTAATCACATACTGTATTAACTCGTATAGTACCCGTGCCACGCGGGCACGAGAAATGACACCTAAACTGCCATTCGGGCGCTGCCACGCGGATATTTTACAGCGTGGTGAGTTCTCGCGACTCATTTGGCTGTTGAAGGAGCATGCCGAGTCGTCTCGCCCTCAATGCTATATGGCAGTTACAACTGCACGTCGCGGGCCAACACACGCACATATGGTTTCTCTAGCAAGCAGCACTAATCTAGGTTGGAGGTCATACGTCGTCAAGCTGCAGGGAAGGAAGCGCGTGAGCGAGTAAGTGCTGAATTCAGTGCTAAATGAACAAAAGAAAGAGTTGAAAGAGTAAAAAAAAAAAAATCTCAGTGCGCTTCCACTTTGTGAAAAAAGATGACCAGCGAAGCGGTGTATGTGGGCCCCTTAATGGCGAACTGCACCTCCGCCGCGGGTCGGCCCGGCATTGCACTATCTTAGTGATTTTTTTTTTACACGCGGACACGATAGTGGCAAAGGTAGCCCTCAGATTCGCTTTAAGAAAAATGAAATGAAACTCATGAAACGCGAAACGAATCAATCATTTGCACGCCTCACAGTGTCGCATTGGCACATAGTTCACAACAAAGTCCCTTGCGTACGTTCTGCGCAGCGGCTATAATCGGACAGGAACCAACACGGTACGCGATCAACTGACCGATGTCGGTTGGCAGAGCAGCAAGCGCGTTTCCTCCGAATCAGAGTGCTTATTTTTTGTAAGTTGGTTTCGGAAGTAGCTAGCGAATTTAATGCGGTCTTGACTGGTTGCCCGGATGAGCTCGTTTTGTTCTCGCAACTTGTCCTGATGTTCTCGTTCGAGTCCGTTCTACATAATTAAATAAACATAACTAAAATTGTCCGACAGCAGGATTCGAACACAGGACCTCTATCAGAGAGGCCCGCTATTGCAACTATTACGCCACGGACGCATGCATCGACAAGCTACACGAAACACCCTCGTGAATTTATCGCGGGCAAGTCAGTGCCTTCAAACGCTTCGCGAGTTTCGATTTGACCCCTTCGACAAAATAAATCGTTGCAATTAGTAGCGATTGTTTGCCCACCATTGTTTGCGGTTACGCAAATCGTTACCAGATGAACCAACGTGTTTGTGCAAACTGAGTGCAGATTAGTTGTCTGTGTGGGACGCGAGCACACGTCTGTGTCGTGTGACGACAGCAGCACGACGACAACCACGTCGAAGACGATCGTATGGCAGCGAAGGCATATATACGCCGGCCGTTCGACGCAAGTTTACCACATGACGACTGTTGGGTTCCTCGTGGACAGTGGAGGAGTGCAAGCGAGAGAAACACTGATTGCGACGTTATCATAAAGTACGTGTTATACAATCGTAAGTTCCCATGGCTCTGTCATGTGGTGTTTGTTAAACCTACGGTGGCGTTTGTACTCCGGCGAAGAAATGTTAAAACCTGCTGGGTGATCACGAAGCTGGTACAACGTCGAGCTATTTCTACGTTGCGTAAAATGCTACGAGCAAAGTGCTGGGGAAAGTGGGCTGGTCCCGGAGGTGATGCAGTCAAACCCGGAGCCTCAAAGCGCGAGTAGTTACGAGCAAATTTGGAGGACGCTTAAGCTTCGCCTTTAAGAGTGGAACGCGATAGCATTCAAAGACGCCTGACTGCTTTTCATGGTTCCCGGCAACGGCAGCTTATGTAACCCTGACGTTCACCGGGAAACGCTGCCGGCGGACGCTATGCGCCCCGCATTGCTTCCTCTTTTTCAACCCTCTTGCCTTTTTTTTTCTTTTTTTTTTCTCCGCTCTCTTTCATTCTCTCTTAATCTTTTCCTTCCCACTTCCCCTACCCTGTGCAGTGCTGTTGAGGTGTCCTCCTTTGAGAGACAGTTACGGCACTGCACTTCTCTCTTCCCTTCACCCTTATAATCACTACACACACACACACACGCTATGCACGAAAGCACGCTTTCGGTTAGAAACGTTGGCCTCTTGCGTGGCTCAATCTCCTGTTATTACAGTGAAGCTGTATACGGCTAGGGTTCCTTGCATTTTTGTTCTCCGTGAACAAAAACTATCATCACCAATGTCTCATACCTCCGTGCGCAATGGCTCATATACCCCCGTAAGCGAGCAAAAAATGCAATGACTCATAGTCTCGTAAGGTTCATGGCTACTCACTTTGCGTGAATTAGCTACGATGGCACTACCCCTGTTGTGGTTGTCGGTGATTTCAATGTGGATGTGTTGGTACCGAAAAGGGAGCGGTTTACGCGTTCCGTGTTGCAGACATACTCCTTGCGATGCCACACCGATCCGACCCAACCGACCAGCCAGCGGCTAACGTGCATCGATTTGACATTATCAAAGAATGTGATTGCAGTTGCGAGTGAAATAATGACCACCAATCGAGACAAAAATTTGGAGGACGCTTAAGCTTCGCCTTTAAGAGTGAAACGCGATAGCATTCAGAGATCCCTGACTGATTTTCACGCTTCCCAGCAACTGCAGCGTATGTAACCGTAATGTTTACCTGGAAACGCTTGCGTCGAACGCTATGCACGAAGGCGGGCTTTCTAGTAGAAACGCGGCCTCTTGCATGGGCCGCGACGCGGTGGAGGCGAATGCCATCTGGAAGTGTTTCAAGGAAATGGGCGAGCCTCTCCGTGGACTCCGAGATAATCGCGCGCTGGCACGCGCTAATGGCGGACGCCGTGGCCGGTCTATGAATGGCAGAAACGCTGGAAAAGGGGTTTGAGTTTTCGCATAACTGAATTATGTTTTCTCTTATATTCAAAGTACAGTGCAACGCTATCATGTCTGTAGGTTGTGTGTAAGTCGTATTTTACAGTTTTTCTACGTATTTTAGCTTGAGAAATCCAGTTCAGTAACTTTATTGTGCCACATGGAGGGCCTAGGTGGTTCAAAAATATTTTTTGCCGAAATGCCGTCCGACGCCGGATTTTCTGCTACAAGGGGCCCTTAACGCTGTCGCGTTAAGGATGAGTGTGTGTACTTTTCGTCACAATGACCACCCATCAAGACAATGAGTTCATACCTTTGTTCAAAATTATGTGTCACCTCCGTGTTGTGTGCTAAACAGCTTCGCTGGTCAACTACCATCAGAGAGTGGAATGGCTCATGATTTTTTGTTTCGCACTTTTAATATTTCAGTCTTAACTATTTATCAAATGGTTAAATGCTATTCAGTTAAACCTAAATGTTAACAAAACGAAGTTCATAATGTTCCATGCTACTAATAAGTCAGTTGTTTTATCTCGTCCACTTTCCTTTAAGTCTCAGGAATTGGAAAGCGTGTCACAATGTAAGTTTCTATGAGCACGATTTCATGGAAATTTACGATGGACACCACATGTAGAATTTTTTGTAACATACCCAAATCAATAGGAATGCTAAATACATATCGGGCCTTATTACCTGAACACTTAAAACGTCAACTCTACTGTACTTTAATTCATTCCCGTCTGCACTACTGTGCTCTTATCTGGGGAGTTACATCTCAGTCCAATATAAACAACCTTTATCTAATGCAAAAAATATATCTTCGTTTTATTCATAACTTATCATACCATGAACACGTGTCATCTTATTTTACATCAGAACATTCTGTATTCCGTATTCTTAGCATTCGTGAAGTATATATATAACCAACGTCTCTCTGAACTGATATATGCGGAATACTCCAATGGCTGTCAACAATTTCTTACTACTTATTCTAACATCATCCGAAATTATGACTTTAGACATTCCCCTTTATCGAAACGCAAAACTAGAACTATGGACAGCAACTCTTAAAATGGCAAATCCCTCATCTGCTAAATACTCATGCGGAAGTACTAACCTTGATTAAGCCATTTCCTTCCATATCATTCAGAAAACAATCGAAAATATACTTCCTTGGATGTACTTAGTTATTCCGTTTGCATATATATGTATGTATACAAGCGTTTATACACGTGCCTATTCGCTTATGCTCACGTTTAATGTGTACGTACGATGTAACAACAGTATCTCGATTTATTCTTGCTCTCCTTTATTTTTAAGGTATATCTGTTTTCAATTAATATACGTTTTTCTTGTGATCCATTTCTTTCGCCTTTCCACTACTTTGCTGTATATTTCTTTTCTTTCTGGCTAGTTACAATGGGATTTTGCTTTTGTTTTTTCTTTCTTTTGCAATGCCGTTGTGTGGTGAATGTACAATGTGGTGCTAGAGGCCTAGTCAGGCGAACCTTAGCGTCGCCTTTAGTCTCCTGCATCACGACAATCATGTATTGCCAAGGAAATAAATAAATAAATAAATAAATAAATAAATAAATAAAGATCTAACGTAACAGACATCAATTATGTGTACACTCCAGGCGAATTTCTGCCGTCGGCGTCGCCGTGAGGTTCCATATGAGTGAAAGCATGTGAGGGTGAGCCGGCGAACGCGGTTGAATCTCGCGTGCGCGAGCGAGGAACGCGGCCCGGATGCGTGCCCTCTTCTGCGGCGCGCGAGGCAGGCGGTGAGGCGAGGGAGGAGGGGCATTCTTCTCCGGCGGCTGCTACGGTGCTTCCGTGTCCTCCTCGCCGGCCGCTCCGTACAGAGTGGACACAACCGCGGTGTCTACTACGGCGTTAGCTACGCGAATCGCGGACGCCGTAGTAGGCACCTTTGGCGGACGCCGCAGGGACGCGTTGCCGGAGATCGTGTGTCTTGAAAGCGGTCTGCGACGTGGCTAAAATGCGCGCCCGCGCAGGCCTCATCTTCAAAGGGATTTGCAATGTTTGCAGAGTACACGTAGTGCTGGTAGCTTCGTATGCGCTCGTATGCTTTCGGCGTTTCGTTCACATTGGAGAGACAGATGCACGTAGATCAATTTGCTCGCGGCTTTTGCCGCGATTCCTAACTCCAGAATTTTCACAGCGAGTTTCCGCGCTCATCGAGCGAGATGCATTCATGTTTACCTGTGCGCGCGTGACACCGTGATGGTTAAATAGGTAAAACACATTGACGGGCTAGTTGGTTTGAATCCATGATAGAATGTGTAAGCGCGACTGAACATGGACGTAGAAAGAAACACACACAATGACAGTGCTGTCTCCGTGTGCCTGTTTGTTTCTACGTCCTCGTTGAGTCACGCTTACGCATTGTATCATTGTTAATTTAGTTAGTAAGCGAATGTTTAGAAGTTTATATGGCCGATAAATCTACTATCCTTACTTCGTACAGCTATCTACCAATTTGCTATCGCAATCGGTGCTTCGCCTTTTCGGCGGAACTGCCAATCTTTTTCTTCATTACATTTGTTTGTGGGCTGCCGTTCTCTAAATTTCGTGGAATAACATTGTAAAGAATGAAAGACAAGGTATGAGCAAGTTTGGTGGTAGAAGAGTGGTCAGGTATGCGTGGCGCGCAATTTGGTTGGGAACGATTCTTACCGAAAAACACGGTCGACGCGGGACACCGACGTTGGGTTTTCTGCGACGCAGGGCCCTCAACGCTGTCGGGTCAAAATAGGGCGAGGAAGTGGCACGTGGCGGACGCGCCCAGTGTTTTCAAAGTGCTGGCTGCCTTTCGAACGCGAGAGGATGGCGCGCGAAGTTCGCCGAGTGGTTAGAGCACCGGGCTGACGAGCTCCACAGCAGAGGTTCAATTCCACCATCGGTCAGACGTTACTTTAACGCGAC
This sequence comes from Dermacentor andersoni, assembly GCF_023375885.2. Lineage (NCBI taxonomy): Eukaryota > Metazoa > Arthropoda > Arachnida > Ixodida > Ixodidae > Dermacentor > Dermacentor andersoni. The sequence goes on along the minus strand of NC_092817.1, from coordinate 143,196,196 downwards.
AGCGTTAAGGGCACCGTGTCGCAAAAAATTCGATGTAGACGTCGGATGTCTCTCGACGAGAAATCATTCCGAACCACAACCACGCAGGACATCCGAGTGGCGCAGAGGCGTTAGTGAACTAATTGAATTCCTCAAAGTAAGATGCGTCATAAAAATCGTAAAGTACAATCTACAGACAGGATAGCGTAGGATTGTAATTTGAGCATACGAGAAAACATAATTTTGTTACGCGGAAACTCAAACCCAAACCCCTTTTCCAGCATTTCTACCATTCATAGGACGGCCATGGTCTCCACGATTTCCGCGCGCAAATCTCGGAGGCCATGGAACGGGGCACCCCGTTTCCTTTCAACACCTCTAGATGGCGCTCGCCTCCGCCGCATCGGGCACGCTCATAGCATCCACCCTTCCATCCATCCATCGCGTGCCGTTTCTACCAGAAAGTTTGCCTTCACGCAAAGAGTTCGGCGCCAGCGTCGTTTCCCGGTAAACATAACAGTTACATAATCTTCAGTTGCCAGGAAGCCTGAGAACCAGTCAGGGATCTTCAAATGCCATCGCGTTCGACTAATAAAGGCAAAGCTTAAGCGTCCTCCAAATCAATATCTTTTTGATTAAGCGAGGCGAGACAGGAGCCTACCTACCTACCTACAGCAAACTGCCAAGAGTGAGGCAAAGAATGCTTCGCATTAAAAAGACTCCTTTTAGTCTACTTCACTGAGCTTGGTGATTTCATCGACTGCCACAATCGATGAAAGAAAGCGGATCTTAATCAACACCGACTTTCGACGTTGCACCAGACGATGAAGGCAGCTGTGATAATGGGTTAGGTAATTTTATATTGAAACTCTCGTTATACAGTTTAGTGCCTCGGTTGTCACTTGTACTTTTCGTTGCAGCTCTCTCTCTCTCTCTCTTTCGCACGCACGTTAGATCCGCGGACAGATTACGCAACGGGCGCTTAATCTTCGTCCTCGACTTTCTCGCACACGTGCACATAAGCCTCGTATTTACATGCATATGCACCCAGCAAGGGCAGCGAGCAGTCCGACCTCTTACATAACAAGACAAGTGTTATGCAACACATACGATCGCAAGGTTCACCCGATTCACTAAGGCCCATATCACCGGAGACCTTGAAGATGCTTATCGAAGGCTGAGAAACCTGCAATCGGATCGGATTTACGCGCCGCCTTCCGCCTCGTGAACCTCCGCTTTCGTCTAAACTTGCCCTCGTCTCGCGCCGTCACAATCCCAAGGCGTGACGCCTGCCCTTTATTTTCCGCATGCCACACTGACCTTGCGAGTGACTTATCTAATTCACTCCAACGCCTGACCATACACAGAACGCGCGCCACATTGCCAAGCAATTTTTTTTATTATTATCACAAAGGACAAACCGTTCGTTACCACGGCTTTCTTCTTCCTTTCCTTTTTTTTTTACCGAGGACATCAGGCTACATCACGGAGTCACAGTGTGACTACATTATCCCTCAGTTCGAGCACGATAAACTCGGGCGCGAAGCTGCACGCTTTATTACTGGAAATCACGCACTGTTGGCCGAAGCTGTTGCGCGGCGATTGCAGATCGGCGCTGCGCTAAAAAAAGCGAAACGAGGCTGTCGAAGGACGCGAGCTTTCAGTGCCGCAGCGACGACGATCTGCTGATTAACGAGGCCGAGTGAAGGTCGCATGGGCGACGCAGATGCACGGGTGGATATGCATGCATACGTAAGCCTCGCGATGACCGCCACTGGCCCAAACCGCCCTCTCCGCCGCAGATAACGCGCGCGGGGATGGTGCGAGCTCGATTTCGTGTGACGTGTATCTGTCAAAGGTCCTAACTGCTGCCCTTTTCTTAGTTAAAATTGCGTCCTTTTTTTAATTATTGCTATTTTCTTTCTTCCTGCGCTAACTGACAGAAAGGATTGGCTAAGTCATCCAGAAATTGAGAGGGAAACTCTTTTCAAAGCGAAGCTTTCTTTGACTCTTCGACTTTCCGCTGCTGCTGCTGCTGTTTTATCTCGTGTGTGTGTGTTTCTTTTAAATCGAAGTGGATCGCGCAGTTTTCGCTAGCAAGGCTGCACGGTGCGAAACACAGGCCTTGTAGAAGTACGGATTCTTGTGTATAAAGAAGCGCGGAATCAGACTGCGCAATCAGGGCATCCTGCGATTTGTGTTCGTATTCTTCAATATTTAGTTCACTGAGTCGCATTTGACAGCCCAGTGGTGCCCGAGAAACCAGCTTAGCTTATCCACTTAGCCTTCGGACAAGGCTGATATGGAGCGCCAATGTATTAGGCAGTTGGTGCCGGCAGTTCGGAACCCGAGGCTTCGATCGTGAAGCGTTGGTTAGGGAACACGAGGGTATATATATATATATATATATATATATATATAATCAGAAGAATAATAATCTCAACTTAGCAGCGTTATGCAAGCATAAATGCGCCAAGAGGCCCTCAGCTGTGAACTCAGCCCCACGGCGTTCGCAATGTCGGCACATACAGGGTGTCCCACGTAACTTGAACCGAACATTAGAGATATGCAAATTCCACTTAGCTGGACCGAACCAAGGTAATATTGTTTGCCGTCGCGCCATGCACGGCGTGTCTAAATTGAAGCTAAATTTAGCCTCTCACTCGGAGTTCAGAGATGGATGGGTCGGCAGAACGTTTGTCAATCCAAGCGGATGTGGTCTTGTTTGAGTGAGCTCACTCAGCCACGGTATGCGCACAACACGATCGCGAGTCGGGCTAGTTGTTGAAAGTTCATGTTGAACTTCAACGCTTCAGGATCTGTTCAACATAGTATGCACGATCCGTCAAACTCAATCCTGTGCTCATCAGGAGTTACATATAAGGCTCACAGTGTGCCATTTGATTCCGAAATTTGACGCTTGCTCGGCTATGCACGGCGCCGTCGCGTTCGACACGTATCGTCCGGAAATGGGGTGGACAGAGGCGGCTAGCAAGACAGAGCTGATTCACACCCAGCACCTCACTACTAGGGTGCCTCGATCCGCGGGCGCTGACATCGAGGCACCCTACTCACTACGGAAGAGAACAGCAGTTTACGATAGGTAGTGAGGCACTGGAAGTGGTAAGGGAATACATCTACTTAGGACAGGTAGTGACTGCGGATCCGGATCATGAGACTGAAATAATCAGAAGAATAAGAATGGGCTGGGGTGCGTTTGGCAGGCATTCTCAGATCATGAACAGCAGGTTGCCATTATCCCTAAAGAGAAAAGTTTATAACAGCTGTGTCTTACCAGTACTCACGTACGGGGCAGAAACCTGGAGGCTTACGAAAAGGGTTCTGCTTAAATTGAGGACGACGCAACGAGCTATGGAAAGAAGAATGATAGGTGTAACGTTAAAGGATAAGAAAAGAGCAGATTGGGTGAGGGAACAAACGCGAGTTAATGATATCTTAGTTGAAATCAAGAAAAAAAATTGGCATGGGCAGGACACGTAATGAGGAGGGAAGATAACCGATGGTCATTAAGAGTTACGGAATGGATTCCAAGGGAAGGGAAGCGTAGCAGAGGGCGGCAAAAAGTTAGGTGGGCGGATGAGATTAAGAAGTTTGCAGGGACAACATGGCCACAATTAGCACACGACCGGGGTAGTTGCAGAAGTATGGGAGAGGCCTTTGCCCTGCAGTGGGCGTAACCAGGCCGATGATGATGATGATGATGATGATGATGATGATGATGATGACTCACTACGAATTAGGAGCACGCACGATTGCAAAATTAGACCATGGGACTCCGACTAGCTGTATCACAAGTCAAGCATGTAAGCTTTGTAATGCGTGAATAAATGCCCCTTGTGTAATTGGTTACGTCATTCCTGCACCCTAGCAGGCCGCACACCCTCAGCAGGACGCACAAGACGTTTCAAGTATACCCAAGTATACTATATATAGCCGAATATTTTACCATCCTTGCGATCGCTTTGACGCACCCCTATAATCTGAGTGCGAAAAACGCCCGGCACCAAGGATATCTATGATTGCAGTGGATTCTTCACTTATACACTGCCCTTCTGCATGACTGGTTAGTTATTTCGATGCAAAAGAACGCGGCGCTTTCAATTTGCGTTCTCTATGGGCCGCGTACGCGGCGTTTCAGTCATTTCCCGTGCTAAATATGCATATTGTTTCGGGACGACGGGAAGCATAAAAAAAAGTTTCGGCAGCATGTTAGACTCCTGTAACACGTGAAGGCGAAAGCCTGCTGCACACGTGGTAGTGTATTAAGTTATATGATCGGAGGGGTCAGAATTCATGCAAGACCTAACGAGCCGCGTGTGAAGTAAACTTCTTGTGCTGTAGGTCGACTTACTCAACGACACATGCGGACATCTAATGCACTACCTAAAGGTTCTTTCGTTCTTTGTTTCGCGCTCTCTCTCTCTGTCTTTCTTTCGTTTCTTCATTTATATCCAGCCATTGCATCTTTGTTTGCTTACGAGGGCATGATCCATTCCTGATGATACCCACCATGGTTGCTCAGTGGCTATGGTGTTGGGCTGCTGAGCACGAGGTCGCGCGATCGAATCCCGGCCACGGCGGCCGCATTTCGATGAGGGCCAAATGCGAAAACACCCGTGTACTTAGATTTAGGTGCACGTTAAAGAACCCTAGGCGGTCGAAATTTCCGGAGTCCTCCACTACAGCATGTCTCGTAATCAGAAAGTGGTTTTGGCACGTAAAACCGCATAATTCTTTAATTCCTGATGATGATATTTTTTGTCTCACTGGACTAGAAAGTGCTTTTTTTGGCTATGAGCCATTGCAAAGAGCCACTTAAGAGGAAGCTTTAGCTTGAGTGCTCCTATCTAAATACATGTAAAAGGAGAATTCGTTTTTCTCGGCAAGCATATTTAGCCACTTAGCCACTTAGCATATTTGTTGCATTTAAAAGAAAAACTAAAGATCTAGTGCTTGCTGGTTTCTAATTTTCGAGTTAGTCGTAAATTTTTTATTAAGAATTGGGAAAAACGGAAAATCTTCAGAAAACGAAACTATCAAGTTTATAACTCTAACTCAACAAGAAAAAATGATACCACAGTTCTGTGATGTGCATCTAACAGTAAATCTAAAGCAGACAAATATGATATGTTACACAGCAATCTAGAAAAAGTTAGGAATATGGAAATACAGCTTTTGCATAACCTTTGTACACAACGTAAAACATTCACATAAGATATAAAATGACATATCAAATTTGTGCGCATTCAATAATCTAATGGATGCCGTTTGCAGAACCGCGATATCTGATCTTGATGCAGAGCTATTAATTTATAAACTTTGTGCGTATACTTTCTTTTTTTGAACTTGTGAATATTTAGAATTCTTTTTAAGAAAGTTCAGGCCCGAAATAGAAATTCCGCTCCTAACAATCACTAGAATTTAACTTTCTCCCTCAAGTGCAACGAATTTCATTAAAATCGGTTCAGGAGTTATCTCAGAAAAGCGTTTTTGCGTTTTACATGTATTCGAATAGGCCGCATAGGAGTTAGGACCGAGCTAAAGCTTCCCCTTTCTACGCTTTCTAAACGTTTTATAACATTTGCTTGTGCGCTACCATTCTCAAAATTCGTAGGAATAATTTAGTCGTGAGCGTAAGACCTGGTATGAACAACTTTAGTGACTGAATAGTGTATCAGTATAATCCACATACACGGCATGCAGGCATGGATAAGCGTACACGTCCCTAAATATACGCGGAGCCGCGCGGCAAAAATTCGCTTAAGGAGGGTGCACACAATTGCTATCGCAATAAAAGGGGCAGACCGCGCCTGGCGGGATCACTTATCGCCTTTTGCCTCCATTCGTCGGCTTTACCGCGAGCCGGAAATATAGCTGACGTTGTGTTAGCGCTTGCACGACGTATTGCTAAACTGAGCTATCGGCGCGGACACCACGTGCCGTTCGGCGGCACGCTCAAGCTCAACCACACAACAAGCGCCCCTCTATGGGGGCTGCCTGCCGTTCTGCGACGTCGCCCGGCGTCCCATATAAGTGGCAGCCGCCCTATGCGGGTACCGTTGCCGCTGCTCCGGCCACACGCAGACGCCGCCACACGAACTCCGCGACGCGTCCACGCGACGTGTCGCGCGCGCCTGCGAGTTCGGCGCAAGGCCGCCAGGCCCAAGGGCGTCCTCGTTCAAGTTCGCCAGCTCTTGACAACCGCCCACGACGCGAGCAAGAAAGCGGCGGCGAAGGAAGGAACGCGCGAGGCGTCAGGCAACAAAAGAGCAGAGCCAAACAAGCGCAACGCTGGGAGCCCCTCTCCCCGGCCAGGATCGCCGTAGTGCCCCAGCCGGCACCTCCGCTCTGTTACGCAACGGCTCCCGCTGCAAGTCGCCGAAGAGCGCGCGCTCAAATGGACCGTCACGTCAACCGCCAGCCACCCCCGCCTCGGTTCGGACGCTGTTGGCAGCTGCGGCGTCATCATCATTATCGAGATCGCGAAACGGCCGCCAGCGCGCTTTCTCGCCCATTCCGAGAGCGCCCGGCCGTTGTCTCCAGGGGCGATTGCTTTCTTCCGAGTCGCGATCGGCAAAAGGCAGCCCTGGCTGCATAGAATGGCACAACGTAACGACCAGCAGGGCGTGCCGTGTGTCCTGTCGAGCGAAACGCGAAGCCACGTGCTTCGAGGATAGGCGCGGTTAACAAAGCGCGAGTATAGGGCCAAGGAGAGTGTGGCTGCCACTTGAGTGCTGAGCGCGATCGGACGCGCGAACGCCGTGCGTTGCATATGCCGGAGAGTGATTTCCGGCCGCGCTGCTGCAGGGGGCAGGTTGACACGCTGACATTTCTCGTCTCCTGCCGCAATTTTCAACGCAACGGTTGTCTCTGCTACTCTTACTGCGGCAAGAACTGACTCGTGGGCTAATGAGTTCACGGCGAAAGAAACCCTATATATATAGAAAACGGGACGATAAAGCTTTTGATGCAGTGCGGTATCTGCATGTACAGACGTTATCAATGGGAAAGGGAACGCGTAATTTCTTTTTATGCGAAGCATATTACTAGAGCTCAACCCAGCTCCTCAGGCGCGGCGGTGTCGCCTTCAATGACCTTTGACCCCATGCCATACCACGTGACACCGTGACGTCACGACAGAGGAGAAACGGGGCTCCAACTCGCGCCGTCGCTCGCGGCGTCGCGGCGGTATATAAGCAGCTGCGCTTGTTTCTAGGTGGCTTTGGCTCAACTCTTGCAAGATGAGCTGGGTGGGAATCGAACCAGGGTCTCCGGAGTGTGAGACGGAGACGCTACCACTGAGCCACGAGTACGATGCTTCAAAGCGGTACAAAAGCGCCTCTAGTGAATGCGGTGTTGCCTTAGAAACGAGCTGTTTCTAAGGCTCAGGCGTGCGTCGCTTGCTCAGGCGCACATTTCGTTGCCGCGCCGAACGCTGCGTTGCTCGACGCTCACCGCGTCCAATGCGGGGCGCGTAGTCGCTGCGCCGTAGCCCATTGTCTTACACCCCTTGGCGGGTCGACGGGAACGCTGTCGCGTTCCACTCTTGAAGGCGAAGCAGAGTAACGCATGAGTTGTTTCTTCTACTAGCCGAACCAAATATAGCCAAGCAACAGCAGTTCACCAGGCTAAACAGTGGTTCAACAACTAAAATAAAGGCTAGTATGCTTCGCATCCTGGGCTTAACCTTAGCTAAGCCACAGCCATTTTTTCATACTGCCGTAGGAGCGAAACACACACCTCCTCTATAAAAGTGTTCAATGAGACTAAAAGGTCAACAGGAAAACTTGTGTCTCAAGTTCCTAGATTTGAACCAATGCATCACAAGTTACCATAGTCAAAAAAAAAAAAAGAAGGTTGTTCTCTTTCATATTGATGACGACTCTACCTTCGTCTATCATCCCGCCTTTACGCCGTTTCCTTTTCCTCTTGTTGCTGCGCTGGTTACGTTTATTTTATTTCTACTACATATTTTTACACAAGTCCGTGTTCACCGGTATAGGTAGTACCTTTGAGCGCAAATAGCGGTAAACTTCGGCAATTCAGAGCGATATCATATTGCGCTGCAATGGGGCGTGAAAGCATCAAACTACAGGCGAAGAAAAAGATTCCATTACTACACGGTGCACATGCATGTTACAAACGTGCACGCACAATCGAGAGCGTACCGTCAACAGTATACGCAGAGCTTACAAGCCGACGCATGTTGCAGAACTACCGTTAGTGAGGCGGTCTATTTGCTTATCACTTACACGGCAATGCAGGAGAACGTTATTGCCCGGCTGAAACAGGAGCGGGCACAACGCATCCAAAAAGCGTAATGCGTAAATAGCGATCATCACATACTGCGGGTGGTCGAATTTCTGTACCGCTTACTAACGACTGCAGACGGCCGTGTATACCTCTGGTTTAAAAAATCTATGGGAACTTTGCTGAGCTAAAGTGCGATAGGCGAAAGACTATCTATGAATGCCTTTGTTGCTTTTGTCTGAACTGTTCTGCGAACGGACGCCGCCGTGGCCGCGAGCATGGGATGCAATGACAGCCACATGGCTGCAACGTTTGTCGCCGATGTGCGCGCACCCCCACGCGCATGTCCGCGATCTTCCAAGCGCCCACTCGCACTCGCACAGCGCTACTGGCATGGCTCCTCCTCTCCTTGCTTCCCTCGCCGGTGATCACCGCTTTCCTGCGTCCACCACGGACTGCGCTGGGACAATCATGAGCCAATAAAGGCTTACGCTTTAAAATCAGATGTTAATCTGTGAGGCAGTGAAGGACCATACTAGGTCGTCTTTGTTACCAACGCGCATAAGCTCTGCCTTCTCTTCCATCGCTTTCTCATTGTCTCTCTCACCTAGTGTACGGTAGCGGAACCGGATGAGTCCTTGCCAACGTCCCCGCTTTTCATTTCTCCTTATTTTTCTATCTCTCTCTACCTCTGCTATACTGCCCAATCGTACCAACAGGCGTCACCTTGTAGAACAGCGACAAACACAACAATCACCAAGGGCTTAAAAAGTTTGCAAGGTTAGCAGGTCAGCGAGCGCTCAGATCCCCCCCCCCCCCCCCCTTGAATCTACAGAATCAGAAGATGCGCACTCGTTAGTTTACAGCTTTACGAAAAGCTCCCATTTGGTGAGGAAAACTCCTGCTGCTTGATAGCTCCCCTCAGCGGCACGCTTATTTAGTCGCGCGTCAAACACAACTACGGTCAAAACACTCGCTTCTTCCAGTTCGTCTCTTTGTCGTTCTGTAATTCACCCACGTGGTTTCGGGGACGGCGCAGCAGGACGCGACACGCCCCCAACAGCCTTTGTGCCGTAGGGACCACCGAAAGTGTTTAAACACGCCCCCTGTGTCACCGCTGACCTTGGCTTCTATGTACGCGTGCTTCCGTTGTCAGAGTGGAAACACGAAAGCCGCCGACTGGGGGTCCCAGCGCGTCATTAGCGGCTCCATGCTCCGTGGAGGACGCGCCCCGCCCCCTTGACGTCCACTCCGTGGGCAGCAACGCACGCTTATGGTTCTGGCGTTCAGCGAGCCGAAACACGTCCGGTATGGATGGATGGATGTTATGAGCGTCCCCTTTGGAATGGGGCGGTGGGTTGCGCCACCAAGCTCTTGCTGTAGCTGGGTGGCGTCGCCTAGCGGCGAAGCGAAAGTGCGCGCTGTGTAAACAAGTCGAACAGTCAAATAATGACACCAGTGAGATGTGAGAGCACAAAGTAGGGGTAGAAAGAATTAAAACTTGGGGCCGGATGACAGCTGTTGACGATAGAGAGCTTTAGGTCAGGGAACGCAAGAGGGCTTTTTCCGCTCGCCGCGTTTGTAAAACTACATGCTCTTTTCTTTTTTTTTTTTTTGCTTTCATCCTTTGATTCCGATGGTTGCCGTCTATGTTTCTCAGGCTGTCACTGGTAGCGACATCTTATGACACTTCGTCCAACAACAACGCGTTGAAAACGTTCTTGTGTCACGTAGTTGTTCCTGTCGAAAGATTTTCTTTCTTCTAGTTCTGCAAAACTACTTATTTATAAATCGTGAGTTCGCGCTAAACTTGAATATGCTGCATCTGTCTGGGACCCCATTGAAGAGACGCTCATCTATCAAGTTGAATCTGTCCAGAACCGAGCGGCTCGCTTCATTCTTTCTAATTATCGCCGTAACTCCAGCGTCACTAGTATAAAGGCAAGCATACCATTACCATTTCTATCGCAACGCGGGAAAATATTCCGTCTTTGCCTGTTCCATAAGGTATATAATGACAACCCCATTCTTAATAATAAATTGATAACCCTCCCTTGTTACGCTTCAGCTCGCATCGACCACCGTCATAAGGTTGGTGTTCCTTCATACCACACCAACCATTTTTTCAATTCATTCATCCCCAGCACGTCAGCAAGTTGGAATCAGTTTCCCCGATATGTCGTTGAAATATCTGATAACACAAAATTCAAAGCTGCTTTAACTAACCTGCACTTGTCATAAACACAAGAAAGTGTAGCATTGTCATCTTTCTTATTCTTGCTTAGCCCATTTTTTCCTCCTTTTTGAACGCAACTAAGATTGTTTTGAAGGCTTATATTACTATTTACAGCGTCATTCCTTTTGTTTTCTTTCATTGTTGATGAGGTCTCTATGTTTTGTATGCTAAGCGGTGTTTCTTTTTCTCCTTGTGCTGTGCGCTATTTATTGTTAATTTCCTCTACTGTATTGATGTAACCCTTTCTTTTTCTATTTAGTTTTACACAAGTCTCCTGCTGTTCTTTTTTTCTCACTTGATCGAATGTACCCACTCCCCTCTGTAATGCACTCGGGCCCTGAGGGTAAATGAACAAACAAACAAATAAATAAATAAATAAATAAATAAATAAATAAATAAATAAATAAATAAATAAATAAATAAATATAGCCACATATGGGCGATTACGTTGCTGCCGTTGTTTTACACCGAAAGCTAAGCCAAATATGGTTGGTTATTCCTCGCTGGTTAAACTCTACACGTCAAAGCGGCGCCACCAACCCGGCTGCTCACGTTTAGGTCTCCGGTAAACCCGTATTTCAGTGAAGAGTAATACACACACGGGCAAACTCACACTAGAGAGTTTTCGCTTGTCCATAAACTTGTTAGCGTTTGCGGAATATTGGGTTACCGGATAGGTGTACGGCGGCAAAAAACACCGGTAGCAACATCTTGTGACGCAGAGTTTAAGCCGGTAGGACGAAGAGTTAACGCCGCAGTGACTTACCATATCCTATTTAACTGCAGGTGTGAATGGTCGATAGCGACATCGTCGTTAACGCGCAGTCTTTTTACGATTTCCCTTCGACGAGAAAACTCACGCGGCACAAATTTTTTAAGCGTATTTTAGTTGGACAGAGCGTTACAAGATGTCGCCACCGCCTTTGCCACTGCCGTGCACGGCTCCGGTAAACCCCGTAATCCGTTAGACGGTCAAGATGCTTGCTGACAAGCTAAATCTTTCTATTCTCTCAAGAGCAAGGAATGTGGATGCACTCCACTCACTAAACGTACTACTACTGCTACCACGTGCACCCGGGAAAAGGTCACACGAAAAATGTCAGAGGCGTTCGACACAAACAAAAACGACACAGAGCTTCTTTGCGCGTTTTGCCATTGCCTGTGCTCGTGCGTACGCTTTCGCGATGAAAGAAGCGGCGGGTTACATTATCGTATCTGACAGACTGCGTTTCTACGAAGAAAAAAAAAAAAAAACGAGAAGCACCAGCATGCTGTCGTTTGTGTGCGTGTAGGAAAACTTAAATTAACAAAAACTGATCCAGATATCTTTGTTACGCCGAGGCGCTGTAGGGCGTAGACAAAACACATAAAGAAACAATAAAGTAATGTTGTCAAGTGCCTTCACCGCTGATTCAGCTCGTCACCATACGAAGAAGAATGATTCAAACCTGCGGGAAACGCCCACGCGAACCGAAGCGTCGGAAGCGTTGAAATACCTCATCGTCGTGGAAGACCAAGGTCACGGCGCTTGTCTCTGTACGACGTGTCAAGTAGACAGCGCGACGCAATGAAAATGTGGAATTACAGTCCGAATGATGATCGAGCCAGACTACACGCAATTATGCCGAAATCTCGCGCTCACACATACAAGAACTATTCGATGCCGCATGTTGTAGCCTGTGACACGTGTGGCTCCTACCCACGATGGGGGATTGGCCAAGAAATGGGTGGATTATCCCAAATTAATATGGAGCATAAATTTCCTAATATGTATGGGGATAGCATCTTGCAGCAATCCGAATAACCTTTTATTCTTCGTCGTCCTCCCTAATTGGCGCTGTCCGTTATGAAACATGAAAAATTAATATAACAGTTACAAAATCAAGCCTACCTCACCCCCACCCCCCTCAAGAAGAAAGAAAATAAAAAAGCAATTTGAAAAGCCGGAGATACTGAGCGCAACATTTTAATAAGCAATGGGATGTTCAACAAAATTGTGATGCATGCGGATGGCCGGAAAGAGAAGGACGAAGTGGATAGAATAAATATTCGGCGCGTTCACGATCCGATTAGCGGCATAGCTTCCAGATACAGGCAGCAACATACTGTGTGCGCGGGCGCACACGCGTGAGCTCGTGCTTGTGGCATTGACGATTAAAGGTGTTCTTTACCGTCTTTGTTATTATTATTTTTATAACCAGCCGGGGTAGCCCAGTGGCTAAGGAGTTGCGCTGCTGACCTCGAGGGGTGCGATCTCTACCGCGGCGGCCACATTTCGATGAGCACGAAATTCAAGAACACGCGCGGTAACTTACAGACGCAGATGCACGTTAAAGAAATCCAGGCCGGCAAAATTAATCCAGAGGGCTCCACTTCGGCGTGCCTCGTAATCAGATCCTGGTTTCGGCCCGTACGTAAGACTCCTAAATTTAATTATTTCTATTATTTATTTTTCTTGCCACTTTCATCCTCTTCTCGCTGTGTAAGGCGGATAACCTGACATGTTGAGCCTTTCCATTCTTCGGCGTCCTCTCAAATCAATTAAATTGTGAGGTTTTACGCACAGAAACCACCATATAAGTATGAGGCACGCCGTAGAGGGGGATCCGGATTAATTTTGGACCACCTGGGGTTCTTTAACGTGCACCTAAACCTAAGTAAGCTGGGATGTGATCCCGCGACCTCGTGCTCAACAGCCCAACACCATAACCGCTAAACAACCACGGCGGGTATCCCCTCTCCCTCTTCTAGCCCATCACAAACTGTTCCGCGCACGTCTCGACTACTTTATGTCAAATTACGTTGGGCAGCTACAGCGCCAATACAGCTCGCGGGAATGCGCGTGCGCTGCTTCTATAACCGACGGTTTGCGTAACAGGCTCATAGTACACACACGACGGCCCACGTATCCCAAAGGATGCTGCGGCAACGACGCGACTAGTCAGACCTTCGAACGACGTGCGCAAAGGCATATCGATCGGTTCTCCACACAACTCGGCAGTCCCGTAAAGCACACTTTACGCACAACCCTCGTAGAATAGGCGGCCTTTAAAACAGCGACATCATTCATGTCGGACGGCCGCCGCTCAGTAAGCCCTTTCAATGGGATAAACCCTGCAAGCATCAATTAGGGCTGTCGGTCCTCGCTTCGCGTGTCGCCCGTCCCATGCGCGTCTGCGGCGTCGCTGCAGCTGACACAAAGACCGACCGATCTTCGGCATTCGCGTCAGCCTTGCTTTTCTTCTTGGTGATGCACGTGTTCGAGGCAGCCTATAGACTTAACAAAACCCGACATTGCGAAGTTTTTTGTTTTCATTTAACAAAGTGATTTCGACTACCCGACACATATTCACAGCGCCTGATTCGCTAAAAGCCTCGAAGCGACGAAGTGAACTCACGGTCTCACCTGATTTAGCGAAGTTTTGACATATAGGAATGTAGGTAAAATATGGGTGAAAAAACGGCTATATGCCAGTTTTCGGTTCACGTGACGGACTACACTGACCTGTCTAAAGGCTTTGCCACTGTGTCATGAAGGAAAACTAGGACGCTTAATAAAACACGTTCTTGGGCTAGTTGGCGCATGTTTTAGACCAGAATTGTGACGCAGCGATGAATACACGGACGATTAAAACGGCGCCACGGACAATGCGCACGTACGTATTTCTATCGCCCGTTTTCATTGGTGCACCTCAGTTTTGGTCTGTAGGACACAGTAGGCGCTCATAAAGTACGCTGTTTATGATAAGTGCGATAAGCGCGTACGGAGGCAAAAGATATGCACTTCTTTCGCTGTTGTATAACTATAATGCAATTGGTATGAGCCTTATAAATGTTTTTTTTTTATGTAACGAGGCTTTTTATGTAAATACATTTTTTCGATCTTACCAACTTCGTTAAATATAGGTTTAACTGCATGTGCGTCAACATACTAGTTCGGCACGCGCTCTTAACGCAGTATTATTTATATAGCGCAGGACATTTCTTTCTTCTCAAACCACCCACCTCCTCCAAACCACTGAGCTATAGTACACCATAACGTTCAGAAACTCGACGAGAGAAAGGGGGAGAGCGAGAGATAGAATTCACTTTATTCTGCAAGGAAAAAAAAAAGCATCGATGCCCTCAGTCCAGCGCGCCGTTTACGGAGTGCTTCAGCGCCAGGTCGATAAAGTCCGCGAGGAATATAGTTGGTCGAGAAGGATGGTTGCGGTGGTCAGCCACTGGAACTGGCACTGGAACCGCCACAGTATGCGTGATGTACTGGGAGGATAGACACTACAGTGGCTACAGCGAGGGAGGTCTTCAGTGAGTAGGCCTCGGAGTAGATGCTTCCGTGGTGGAGTCAGCAGGGTGTTCGTCTGAGCTTGTCGGATAGGTGTGCCCTGTTGCCTCGTAACGTATTGGTGTAGCATAGGGCTTATATGGGCCTATATGGGCCTTGCGCTCGTCCCTACGTGGGTTCAGTTGTGAAGGCGTTCGAGAGACGAATAGATTTGGTAGGGGCATGTTGGGAACCTGGATTATGTCATGTCGAATGCAAGCTGATTACCTCGTTCGTTCCCCAACATCCCCTCATGACCAGGGATCCAGACATCCTCTACTTGTCGATAAATGCATTCCTGCAACTGTTTTGTGACATGTTTAGGTAAATCGTCACGAGTTTTCTAAATGCTGACATTGAATCAGTAGATATGCCGGTGTAATGATAAGATTTACTGGGAGCTGTTGTATCGCTGCTACTACCCCTCGTAGTTCTGTTGTGGTCGCATCAGCGTTTGAAATTATTTCCCTGTGTATCATCCGAAGGGCGTCCGAAGGGCGTGACTGCTACGGCAGTCTTGGACGCTGTGTAGTTAGTGCCATGTGGGTTGTCTTGGACATCTGTGTAGTAATAGTGTCATGTGGGTTGCGCGCTATGTGTCGTTTGAAGAATGCTACTCTCTGTACGTCCGCCTAGCCTTATTAATCGCAAGGCGCAATTGTCTGGGCCGTGGTACGATTTTGAGGAGTGACCTACCGTTTTCGGTGGACGTGACAATGTGGCTGGTACGGGTGCGGGTGATGGTTGAAAGCCTAGCTACGCTATGACGCATGTGTCTACCTTGCGCAGTCTCTTGGAGTCGGAGTTCTTGCCTTCGTTGGTGAGTGGTAATTATTTCGGCGATGGCATTGTGACATTCCGTGTCGGCAAGCAGTTATTCTGTGCTCGTGCTGACGGTGACTCCCAATGCTAGCTTGGTAGCCTTGCGAGTTGATGCATCGATGCGTGCCGTATCTCGTTTGCTGAGACTGGCATGAGGCAAGTGGTATCGGAGTCTGAATATAAGTAAGTAACGCGTCGCAAAGGCAAATCATGTCTGCTTCTTTTAGTCCACGGTTTCTATTCGATATACCCTTTGCATCACGTGAATAACTTGCTCCCTTTGTCTGAGCAAGTGTTGTGTTGCAGCGGCGGGGCTACCATCTTACACGCATCGATCAGTCTGGAGAACTGGTCACCACTAGTCGGTGCGGCACATAACAAGATGTTGGAGAACACCGCACAAAAGTCTGGGCGCACGGCGCAGCGA
The DNA here is from genome assembly GCF_023375885.2 of Dermacentor andersoni. NCBI lineage: Eukaryota > Metazoa > Arthropoda > Arachnida > Ixodida > Ixodidae > Dermacentor > Dermacentor andersoni. The sequence continues at coordinate 143,180,137 of NC_092817.1, read as the reverse complement.
GACACGGGTCACTCTTTCGGTTACATACAGCCCACATCTCTGGACAGGCGACCACCACCAGCGACCTCTGACACTCTTCATGCAATATCCCACTACGAACCACACAAGCAGCTTAACTGCTAGTGGAAATCGCTATGCAACCGTTTACGAACTAGCGTATTGCTATCAATATTACTGTTGATATTACTGATAATTAAAAAAAAAACATATCGATACCATAGATAGACAATTTGTTGAGACTTTGGAATAACTACCAGCAAACATGGTGTTCTGAACAGGGCAGGCGATTGGTGAGATACATTGCGCAGGTGATTTTCTTTGAAACATCTTTATTTAAAAGAAGAAAATAAAAATCCCAATTTGTCTTTGTGGGAGCTTTTTTTTTTCTCTCTGTTAAATGAAGCCGTTACAAATCTAACCACCAGACTGAAAACTTGCCAAGGCGTTGTTCGTGAGCCTTCGTCAACCATTAGGCGTCTTTGTATACTCCGCCCATTTAGTGTTCGTTGTGTTGCCCGTGGTCACGAGATGTGATCGCGACCGGCCGTGATTGGTGTATCTGTGCTCTCTCCCTCTCTCTACTTTCTTCTTACATTTGCATCTCTTACATTCCTCAGTGAGGGTAGTCAACCGAATTTTCTGTTATGTTTAACCTCCGTGCTTTTCTCCTTTCTTTCGTCTCTATCTCTCTCCGAATATTCTCACGTGGCAAGCCGGCGACACACCGCCAGGACATACAGGATATATATACTCGTTACCACATACGCGATTGGATGGCGGGTGGTGCCCAATAGCAAGAGTTTCAGACAGCAACACTGCAAAGAACGGATGAGACGCAGTTACTAAATTAAGAAGCACGACAACCACGGTTATAGCTACCTTTCCTGATTGTTTCCCTTTTGCATAGGACAATGATAACTTTTGCGTCTAATGACACGAAATTTATTAAGCTAGCTAAGCGTCTAATGAAATCGTACTTGCGATATCCAGCATGTACTACCACCGTATTCTCAGATTATGCTTATAATCTACAATTTGTGCTTTTATTGTTGGTCAAGCTTATACTGAGACAGCTGCCTCGTATCGCTGTCTGAATGATGTATTGCGTATTTTGACCACACAAATGCACGGCTCATTGCCTGTAGCCCCGGCGCCCCTGGGCCCAAATAAGAGGCTTGTGCGAATATCCGATATTTTCGAATAGTTGAACGAATAATGCGCTATTCGATATTCGCTTTGATTCGAATTTTGTTATTCGGAAATTTCGAAGTATTCGGCTCGGACTAATAGCCACACGAGGCAGGGAGAAGACGTTTTCGGAAGTTTCGGTTTTGGATTCAGTAATACTTTTCCCAATCCAAACCAATTCAATCCAAACCAAGCCAGGAAAACAGAACTATACCCAGAACAAAGGCGTACAAAAACGCATCTCGTCGGCGTGGTGGTGTGGTCGATTGCGTTAGTGGGCGACTCTGTCTCTGCCGCGGCGGCATTTGATCAATCCCAGCTGCCTTGGGCCACTCCAGAGAGCACCATGGGGGACTTGCATGCGGCCAGCAATCCGATTTGGAACTTTTTTGTAAAGATTCCACCGGGAACCGAAGCTCGATGTCTTAAATGCAAGGCAGTCCTGAAGACCCCGACAAGTACGACAACAACCCTAGCAAAGCATTTAAGGAGACACCCGGACTTGCACAAGGAGTACAAAGAGAAGGGGGACGCACGCGAAAGGCCATCCAAGCTCAAGGGGCCAAGCAATGCAAGTGGTCAACAGCCATCCATAGCCGACAGTTTCAAGCCGAAAATGAAAGCGTCGGCCCAAAAAGCCGAACAGATGACAAAAATGATAGCTCGCTTCGTAGCTCGTGGTATGCACCCCTACAACTTTGTCGAAGAACCGGGTTTGCTCGACATGACGAAGTTCGCTATGCCGGATTATGCCATGCCGTCTCGGACAACGTTCTCGAGAGCCATTATTCCGGAACTCTACGCATCAGGCAAAGAGCAGGTGAAAAAAAAGTTCGGGGACATTTTTCCAAGCGGAGTGGAGTCGCTTTCACTCACAACTGATAAGGTTGGACATCGCGGGCAAATGACAGCTACGTTTGTGTAACTTGTCACGTCATGGACAGTGACTTCACGCAACACGTACATGCATTAGTTTGCACGGAGATGACAGACTCTCACACTACAGAAAACCTGGAGCTATTTATCGCAGGTGTCATCGAGGAGTGGGAACTTTCAGCCCACGATACTGTGCCGATCTTCGTCGTTACAGATAATGGAAGGAACTTTACTTCTGAAGTAGCGCGGTCGTCCTGGAGTGGTGCTCAGTGTTTCGGACACACCCTTCAGTTGTGTGTCAGTGATGCCAAAAGAGAAGTGTCATGGTTTTTGCAGCTCTGTGCTAAGGCCAGAGCGATTGTGGCTAGATACAAACGGAGTGCCAAGGCCCAAGGACGGCTTCAGGAAATTCAGAGAAACATGCATCTGGACCCTCTCGAGGTTATACAAGACGTCCCAACGCGATGGAACAGTGAGCATGCCATGATGGCCAGGCTCGTGAAGCTCCGTACGGTTATTACTGTAGAACTTTCAGAATCTGACGCAGTCCAAACTTGAACGCAAGTGAGTGGAAGCTTATGGATGCAGCAGTGCAAGTCTTGAAGCCATTTGACCATTCCTCAACTGAACTGTCTGGGGACAGATATCCCACGCTGTCACAACTCATTCCCCTGTTGCAGTGTACCGAGGTGGTTCTAGCTGTACATGTTTCCGAAGGTGGTGAGGCAGCATTGTTTGCCTCAAGCCTTTTGCGTAGCATCAAGACGAGGTTCCTCGATATCAAGATGTCACGCCTTCCTGCATTGGCAATGTTGGTCGATCCTAGATACAAAGATGTCTGTTATGCTGAACGACCCGCAGAGCAATGGGCGTTCACTCTACTCACAACGGCAGCAGAATAGACTGCCAGTTGATCAACATGGTACAGCAACAACACACCGCAAAACCAACGTCAGTTCACTCCGCTCGCGGGCTTGCAGTTGGTGCGGATCGAGCCCCATTCTGCTGAGTGAACACCGTCGCGTTTGAAGAGCTCTGTTCTGTACACGACAGACAGCAAACCGCTCAGCCGTCGTCGTTCCGAGCGGTCCACCTCTGAAATCTTGGTCGTGTAGCGGTTGTGATACGACTGCGCGCGCCACTGTTCGCGTCCTGCAAACACGTCGCTTATTAAAGGGAAAGTTTCTTTTTCAACCGTATAATGCCGCACCAATGAAAGTTACCGCTGTGTTTGATGATAATCGGCAATGATTCCTACCGCAATCTTCTTCACTCACCTCTGCTGAACGACCGCGATAACGTTCACGTCTACGGCGTATAGGAGACGTTGCTTCTCTTCAGCACTCATAGGCACTGCCCGTTTGTTGCCGGGTGTCTCGTAATGACTTCAGCAGGAAGGAGGAGGTGATCTCTCACGCTCTTAGTTCTGGTGTCGCACTAAAGCATCTCGCATCCCGACGGACACCGAAGTGAACCTGACGAACCAAACCAACCCACCAGCTTTTGCAATAGAAGTGATAAGGCGGGGGGACGCACAACACTTGTTATGGACCTGCCGGGCAACCGCCATTACTCGGCGTTGCCACGGCGCACAGGATCAGCACTGGTGACGAAAAAACGGTCTGCAAAAAAAAAAAAAAAATGGCCATACGGTCACATGTCGCACGCTCTTCTCTTATACACACACGGGAAATAAATTTGGACTCCGTAATGTGATACGCGAGACTTTACCCCGTCCCTTCATACGGGCCTCCAGGTCATTCCTGTAAACAAATATGGTTTCCCCCCGCTATCGGACTGTCGAAGGCACAAGAAAGAACCGTCCTCCAGCTCTCGACCGTGCGCGCATCCGGGGTTTCAACCGCGAGCTGCGCAAAACCGCGATGTTTACCGGCGACTGAGCCCCGAAAGGGCCATATTTGGGAAGCCGGTGTAAGCGTCTGCGGGCACCGAAATAAGTCAGAACAGGAAAGCCGTTATCTTATACCGTGGACTGTGTACTCTATACAGGCGGCTAACGAAGAGCATGAGCGTCGCTGGACCTTTGAAGGCTCCGCGTATGGGGTTTCCAACCACGCGTGGTATACGACCGCAGGGAAAAAAAAATAAAAAATAAAAGGTGGAACACAGCGGCCTATAGGGATGACTAGAGAAAATGACTCCCATTAAGAAAGGTCAGTATATACATCAGAATCAGTGTATGTGATTTCCTTTTCTAACTTTTGTAACGCCAAGCGCTGCACCCCTGGCTATATTTACATATAACTACAGCCGCCATTGGAATATGAACCTGGCAACGTTTAACGCTAGAACGTTATCTAGTGAGGCGAGTCTAGCAGTGCTATTGGAGGAATTAGAGGGCAGTAAATGGGATATAATAGGGCTCAGTGAAGTTAGGAGGCCAAAAGAAGCATATACAGTGCTAAAAAGCGGGCACGTCCTGTGCTACCGGGGCTTAGCAGAGAGACGAGAACTAGGAGTCGGATTCCTGATTAATAAAAACATAGCTGGTAACATACAGAAATTCTATAGCATTAACGAGAGGGTGGCATGTCTTGTTGTGAAACTTAATAAGAGGTACAAAATGAAGGTTGTACAGGTCTACGCCCCTACGTCTAGTCATGATGACCAGGAAGTCGAAAGCTTCTATGAAGACGTGGAATCGGCGATGGGTAAAGTCAAAACAAAATACAGTATACTGATGGGCGATTTCAATGCCAGGGTAGGCAAGAAGCAGGCCGGAGACAAGTCAGTGGGGGAATATGGCATAGGCTCTAGGAATAGCAGAGGAGAGTTATTAGTAGAGTTTGCAGAACAGAATAATATGCGGATAATGAATACCTTTTTCCGCAAGCGGGTTGGCTGAAAGTGGACGTGGAGGAGCCCGAATGGTGAGACTAGAAATGAAATCGACTTCATACTCTGCGCGAACCCTGGCATCATACAGTATGTAGACGTGCTCGGCAAGGTGTGCTGCAGTGACCATAGGATGGTAAGAACTCGAATTAGCCTTGACTTGAGGAGGGAACGGAAGAAACTGGTACATAAGAAGCCAATCAATGAGTTAGCGGTAATAGGGAAACTAGAGGAATTCTGGATCAAGCTACAGAACAGGTATTCGGCTTTAACCCAGGAAGAGGACCATAGTGTTGAAGCAATGAACGACAATCTTATGGGCATCATTAAGGAGTGCGCAATAGAAGTCGGTGGTAACGCCGTTAAACAGGAAACCAGTAAGCTATTGCAGGAGACGAAAGATCTGGTCAAGAAACGCCAATGTATGAAAGCCTCTAACCCTACAGCTAGAATAGAACTGGCAGAACTTTCTAAGTTAATCAACAAGCGTAAGACAGCGGACATAAGGAACTATAATATGGATAGAATTGAACAGGCTCTCAGGAACGGAGGAAGCCTAAAAGCAGTGAAGAAGAAACTAGGAATAAGCAAGAATCTGATGTGTGCGTTAAGAGACAAAGCCGGCAATATCGTTACTAATATGGATGAGATAGTTCAAGTGGCTGACGGAATAAGGGTGTAGATGAGCCATATGTAAAGATACTGGAAGATATCTATAGCGGTTCCACAGCCACCGTAATCCTCCACAAAGAAAGCAACAAAATCCCATTAAAGAAAGGCGTCAGACAGGGAGATACGATATCTCCAATGCTATTCACAGCATGTTTACAGGAGGTATTCAGAGACCTGGAGTGGGAAGAATTGGGGATAAAAGTTGATGGAGAATACCTTAGCAACTTGCGATTCGCTGATGATATTGCCTTGCTTAGTAACTCAGGAGACCAATTGCAATGCATGCTCACTGACCTGGAGAGGCAAAGCAGAAGGGTGGGTCTGAATATTAATCTACAGAAAACTAAAGTAATGTTTAACAGTCTCGGGAGAGAACAGCAGTTTACGATAGGTAGCGAGGCACTGGAAGTGGTAAGGGAATACATCTACTTAGGGCAGGTAGTGACCACGGATCCGGATCATGAGACTGAAATAACCAGAAGAATAAGAATGGGCTGGGGTGCGTTTGGCAGGCATTCTCAAATCATGAACAGCAGGTTGCCACTATCCCTCAAGAGGAAAGTGTATAACAGCTGTGTCTTACCAGTACTCACCTACGGGGCAGAAACCTGGAGGCTTACGAAAAGGGTTCTGCTGAAATTGAGGACGACGCAGCGAGCTATGGAAAGAAGAATGATAGGTGTAACGTTAAGGGATAAGAAAAGAGCAGATTGGGTGAGGGAACAAACGCGGGTAAATGACATCTTAGTTGAAATCAAGAAAAAGAAATGGGCATGGGCCGGACATGTAATGAGGAGGGAAGATAACCGATGGTCATTAAGGGTTACGGACTGGATTCCAAGGGAAGGAAAGCGTAGTAGGGGGCGGCAGAAAGTTAGGTGGGCGGATGACATTAAGACGTTTGCAGGGACAACATGGCCACAATTAGTACATGACCGGGGTAGTTGGAGAAGTATGGGAGAGGCCTTTGCCCTGCAGTGGGCGTAACTAGGCTGATGATGATGAAAGAAAAGTATTTGAATATGATGGTATATAAAAGAACCCTGAAATATATGCATAATATTTTATATATTTTGTGCATAGTTTTTGTAGCACTGTATGACACTGTACTGTACTTCCTGAGTCGGTATATGCACTGTATTATATTATGTATAAAACCTTCTGATTTCGTACTTTTATGTATTGTGCGAATGATATTCCTATGCAATGTTGTAATGCCCATATACATTTGTATTCATCATGAAAGTGCTGCTTCTGACCCACCCTGTAATGCATACATGTCAACGGTATAAATAAATAAATAAATAAATAACTAAATAAATAAATAAATAAATAAATAAATAAATAAATAAATAAATAAATAAATAAATAAATAACGTCCTCTTCGGTCCAAGTACAGCAGCAGTTAGACGTCAGCCATCACATTCGATACTCATAGCATGTTCCCCGAAAATTCCTGGAGCGCACGGATGTATCGATTCTCTAATAACGCGCGGCCAAGCGCACCGGGAGACGTATTCTTTTAAATGATTTATTGACCGATTAGTACTATGGGGAACATGCCAATAGAAACCGTTCACATGACACTGAAAAAAATGACAGTTTGAGCAGGCCCCGCCCCTTCGGATACGGTACCTGTACCTAATCTTATAGCCTCCGCAGGAAGCTCGAATGGCTACGTTAGATGTCACGGGACATCTAACAGATCACGTGACGGACCCCTCCCATAGAGAAGTGGGCCATGAAAGAATATGCTACGTACAGTTGAACACGCACGTCTGGCGGCACGCGCACTTGTATGCATTATAAACATTTCGGCAGACCCAACGCGCTTGTTGGAACCAACGTTAAAGGAACCTTTCTTGAAATGCCTGCGTTAAATTCTACGCAAAGAGAGATACGGTACATGCAAATTATGCATGCATCACTTCTCTATGCGTCATCAGAAAACCATGTAAAGCGATACGTCTGCGAAGCGGGTAATTAAATAATTAAATCAAACTCAATTCTATGCATACGATTGTTATTGTAGTCGTATACCTTGGCTGCGGTTTTCTCTGGATACCTTTACCAACGTGCTGAAAACGCTGTCAAGGGAATCCTCGAATAGCTTGACAGCTAAGGCTGCAATAGGTCTTCAAAAGTTAAAGAATATCTTGCGAACTGCTTTTCCAAGTGCTTTCGCCAAGGAGTGAAGCGAGTCTTGGGGGTTTATCTAAAGTCGAAGAAGCGCAGGAGCGTTTCTGTATTCCGCCCCTGTCAAAATGCGTCACCCTCCCTCCCTTCCCTCCCGTGGCCTGGGATCGATCCCCCGACATCGGGCTCGACTGCAGAACAAAGCAACAACGGCGGCCGGGCACGGTATACACGCACTCAAGCCGCTCGTGCCCCTACCACGTATGCAGTCGCCGCTACATGTTGGTGGCTACGCCGGCGTTGATTCGACGTGCTCGGTTCTTGGGTCACGTAACGGGGCCGCGGGGACCGACCCGGGACGCGCACAATGCGGGCCTCGATGCGGCGCGCGGTCCGGCAGAACGACGGCCACAAGCTATGCGCACTGCGGGACGACGGCGGCGTCAATGTTTACGCGGAGCGGCTGTGGGGCCGACCCAGATGCACGGGACGGTGGCACATCGAGAGGTGCTCTGCCGGGAACAGCGCCATAAAAGCCCACTCGGCTGCGCAGGCTGTGTGATGTGGGCGTTAATCGCGCACTTGACCGCCATAAAACGCGAATCCGCGCGAGGGCGAGCACTTGCTTTCTGTATTGCGTTCGACGCAAGCGCAATTTGTTGTCATCCGCACGAAGTTTCGAGTGCGTGCTTTACCCGGGAGAACGCTACACTGGTAACTGGTGAGTGATGGAAAACAAGCTCTTCGGTGGTCAAATTAAAATAAAAGTGACGGTCGGCTGCGTATCGACAATGACTTGCGGACGAAAAAATTGTTCCGTAAGATGCAATAAAGTGGATGGTTCCGCGACGCATTCGTCGACTATAGGTGTCGGCGCTCCAGAGAGGGAGCACCATGTAACACATAACCAGGCTTTTAAACACACCGACGTGACAGATGACTAAGCTGTTGGCCGTTCATTCCACAGTCACGTTTGGCCTATTCTGGGCGCGTATGTATCGTAATATACCTGGGGTAAGAAAAATTACGAGGAGTCGTGAAATGCCATATCCAACAGTGCTTCTTGGGCTGAGTTTGTTTGCTAAAATTACGAGACCGTTGGTGCCACTATCAAATAAATAAATAAATAAATAAATAAATAAATAAATAAATAAATATTTCACAACACGACGTTTCCCGTACAGTATATCTTTCTCCCCGTGATGAATAGAATTTTTGCGAAAGTCAGAAGTTTCTGTGCAGGCTGGCTTTCGCACCACTTTCGCAATACTCATAAGCGTTCAGAGAATAATGGATAAGCTTGCTTGTTTGTCTCACCCAGCAACAGCACGAATTTGGAAGAGAACATAAACCACCCTAATGTGCTCTTCAATTTGGTGGCCTCGTCCAAAGCAATGCTGTTACATCTTGAACGCTACGTTACCATTTATCAAAAGTTATTGAACAATGAAAATTGACACCTTGATCGTCCATCCCCAATGCGAAGAAGGAGCTGCTTCAAATTTATCTGACCTTACCGTTTTTTTTTTTTTTTTTGCAACTGGACATACAGGTGATACAGGCCGGGACGACCCTAGGAAACGGCGGACGACAAGCCAAAATATCGAGCGAAAAGAGACGACGCCCTATATTACTGCTTTCGTCGTCCACGCTTATCGCTCATTGCCATCTCCCGCCAGCGTTATCAGTCCACTGACCCAGTGGTCGACTGCGGGCCTGGATCGGCCCAACGGCGCAGTTGCGCGGCCGCGATAACTGGTTGGCTGAAATTAGCGTCAAGCTGAAATAAACGCACAGGCGGGCGAAGGAGGCGAAGGCCAGCATCAGCAGGTCGCATGCAAGGGCGGCTAGCAGATGGCACCACAAGTCCACGATACACGCACCGAGAGCGCGCTGAGCTTGGAGGAAGGAAAACAAACTAAGGAGACGCTACAATGTAGGGGACGCCCTGACGCATGCCCTGACGCATGCCCTGACGTCACTCTTTGTGAAGCTCGTTATTGCGCCACCTTGTCGGGGCAAATTCCCCGCTCTTGCTTACTTACATTTCTCGCGTTCAGCGCGCAACAACGTCGGGCTGCGCGGGCGTGCGGCCGTAGTGTTCCGACCAACGGATCCAATCGCGGTGTACACCATCGCGATACCGCTGTCCGAGTTATTTCGTGCGAGTGTTGTGCTCTAGCGTGAAGAGGAGTTCATAATGAACTCCGCAAGTTAGACTGCGAGGCCGGTCCCGCGCTATTTTTGCCGGCGTTTTTCTTTTAAAAATAAGTCTGCTTTCTCACTGCACTGCAAGAATGACCCAGGCAACGACCGGCAGCACACTTTACGCACTTCACGACTTACGGCTAGCTCGTCTGCAGTTTATGAAAACAAACACGTTCGCTGGTCCTGGCTTTATAGAAATCGTTTTGATTTATTGAACAAGTTTCGGGCGGCATGCAGCGCTCCGCGGAGATGTGACGAGCGGCCAGCAGACGAAGACCAGCGACGAAGAGGCCAGGAGAGGAGAACGTCGTTACACGTTTAAATTACACTGACTGAGGCCTCAGTCAATGTAATTCACTGACTGAGGCCTCACCTCAGTCATGTTGTTCACCTCAGTCATGTTGTTCTCATGGTAAGTGAAGTTTCACGGAAACAAAGCTCTGCAGTATTATTCTACGCGCGATGCCGAACAGTAAGCGCGTACGCGTACGGCTAACGCTATTGACTGGGCCTACGTGTGACCATCAGCCCTTTGATGTGCAGGCAGGCGTACGTTCTTCTGTCGAGACCCTTGCACCGCATCCGCCAACCCTTCACTTCCCTGCTCCCCTCGAACACGCACATAAGTTACCTGCGGTAAGGAGGGTTCCTCCCTTCATTACTCACAGCAGCCGCTTCTTCCCCATCCTTCCACAAGGCTATTTTACGTGCCACAAATGCATAGTCCGCTGTCAAAAGCAGGAACACTGCACAGCTGTCACTGACCTGCAAGGCGTTTATCGTACACATTCTGAAGCACAGCGGTTTCAGTCTGTGATGACACGTTAGCATGAGTCCACCGAAGAAGGCAATAGATTCCCTGATTGTCCTTCATCCGTGGCGTGTGGCACGTGGTTTAAGGAGTTGCGTACGCGCTCGTTTCATGCTTTTTACTTCCTCCAGTCCTACCTGACCAGAACAACAGTCCAGAGTGCACGGTCTAGACAACAGCGCGAAACAAAACACGGAGACTAACGCAATCCTGCACACACAACGCCTTTGCCACGGTACGACACCTATGGGGCAGCACACGCATGAGCACACGCCATCGTAACAAAACCGCCATTGTGCCCCGACAACATGGCTGCTACAGCGAAAAAGACCACGTAACATCCTCCTCACATTTTTTTCTAGCTCCAGAAGGGGGCTGGGCCTCTCCTCGGTTTCGTCGTGGCAGAGTGTGGGCGTAGGTCAGTTGGTGATTCATGATTTCGGAAAGTTTACCGCAAGCAAAACACGAGACGTGAAGAAAGGGACAACACGAAGCGGTACTGATACTACAGAAAAAACGAAAAAAGAATCCCCACGATATTTTTGACAGGAGCGAGAACGTAATCTAAACGTTGCTTATTATTTTGTTTCAGAGTGAAATAAAAAAAAAATACTTTTTATCGGTTTTCGTTTCAAGGGGAAAGTCAGCAACCCGAAATAACACCGACGTCAGGCAACGTCAGGATTAGCGCGTATCTCAGGGGTCCGCATAAGCGCGCATCTCAGGCAGGGACAGTGCGATCCATCGCCGGTCGAGCGCTCCACTAACGTAAGCCTGCCGCTCGGTGCACTGGGCGATTGGCATCGTACACTCTTAAAAACGTTTGCACCCTTTGGGGCTCATCTTGTCCCACAACGATAATCGTCATCAATCTTGAGCGCATTTCCTTTCTTCAACGCTGCGAGCCCGGTACTTCCAGGCCACTATCGGCATGCGCGTTGTCAGCGTGACATAGCGCCATCGAAGGAAAATAGCGTGCGCATAGTATTCAAGAAAGGAAACGCAAGTAAAGTTGATGGCGATTATGGTTGTGGGCACGGAGTTGTGGGACAAGAGAAGCCCCAAAGGGTGCCGGCTTATTTTAAGAGCGCAGCAAAACCTATAGGGCTTGTGCGCTGAAGAGCTTATCGTTTCGCTTTCTACGACTAGAACGCTTTGTTACCGAAGTTTTAACTTTCGTTTATGTTCGTTAAAGTTCGTTTTATCGGAACAGCGGTCTCGCATTTCGGCGAGTATACTCGATGACGTGCTGCTTCTCAGATCGTGCTCAGTGCCTTGAGTCAAGGCACTGAGCATGATCTCTGAATTCATAATTCACTTATTGGCAAAAATAAATACTATGTTTTCATGGTTACTTTGCTTTGAAAATTTTTGCATGCGAACCAAAACCGTTCCGGACCGTCGTTGCGAATCTTTTTCGTTCCGGAACAGAACCGGAACGGAAGGTTTTCTGTGGAACGAAACTAAAACCAGAACGAAAAACATTTCGTTCCGACACCGCGGTTACAGAAATATGTTGATCCACCTGGTATCGTTTGGTGGAATCCCAAACAATGGTGGATAGCCAGGTGCATGCACAATGCTTCGCATAAAAGATTCCTACAGTGCGCAGGGACCTGGACAATATTTTCTATTTCTGTTTATTTTTTAACTGACTGGACTGAAGTAAAATTGTGGAGCGCCAGCTGGTCTCATGACTCATTCAGTGAACGTGAAGGCTTTCGAACTAATCACATGAACTTTTTGTCAATTGATTTTTTGAAGGTCGCTCCTATTTTATTATTGATTGCGGCATTTCATTATTTTTTTATCGCACGTTGAAGCAGCGGAGTAGCACGGCGTGTATAGGAGGTGCTGATAGATCTTTCCTTGCATTTATTTTAATACCACGTGTGGCGACAAATATCGTATTTACTCGAATACAAGCACCATTTTTTTAAAAGCCCATGGTGGCCAGAACGAGGGCCCTTGCTTTGCTACGAATAAAAGATTGTCATCCATATTTAATTTGCTGCTCTTTAGAATACAAAGGTGTGTTTAGATACTAGGGGTGGTTGAACTTTAACAAAAATACAGTATTTGTGCAATTTGGGGTAGTGGCGGCGGGCAAATATTGCTGCGAGGAAGGGGGGTGGGGTGTAACATGGCTGACCAAACCGCTTGTAGGGGCAGATAAATTTCATTTCATTTAGGCTACATCACTGTGATCTCTTCGCACAGGCGCCTACAGGAGGAGGAAGAAACAACAATCGCATATTTAAGAGAATTATCTGAATAACGTACTCGAAGAGCTGACGTCAATTTTTACTAAAACGCGTCCTGGAGTCTACCTGCCTTAAACATTCATCGCGGTGTCCATTTTATGACGACGCGAAGAGGACATATCACTTTTTCTTCTATTAGGTCAACGTTTCTCATCTTTACTGGACAAATGTCTTTAGAGGCGCCGTTACGCCGTATCGGAAAGAATCTTTTCGTTTCTAACATTGTCTATGGGAGCTTCTTCTCTTGGACACTGTCATGGGGGTATGTGCTCAGCCCTTGTTGAATGTTTATTTGATTCAAGGCGACTTCGTTCCTAAATTCTTAGTACATACCTTAATTACATACTTTACGTAATCTTTATAGTTTCGCCTTTCTTTTATGGATACGATTAAACGTCTTTTCTAATTCCGCCCGATTCTTGGCCAATGCATCATGGTGGGTATGCGGCATAGCTATAGGGATGCCAACAAACCAAGCAGCAGTGGAATGCACCACAGACAAGCAGTCTTTGTTACCATTAAACGTACAGCAGCCAACTTTTCAATATCTATGAAGTTATTCTCACGGAGAACCGAAAATTCATCGTAAATACACAAATTAATCCTTCAAAGCTCTATATTCGTCAATTTCGCGGTAATAAGTTGTTTGTTAGAAAAAGAAATTAATGTCAGCTTCCTTTCTTCTTTTAAGTTGGATTTCGCTTCGAAACCCTAAAGCCAGTGGAACTGTAAGAGTTCGGGTCAGGCATATCAAAAGGGGTAGCTGGCTCAAGCTGTCGTCCGACTTATCCACACTAAGGGCGTTGACGAAGGTAGGAACGCGTTCTCATGTAGAACGAGGAGTAGTGTGTTTACTTACAATATTTACATGAAGAGAGGAGAGCGTTACATTCCATCAGTCTAGCATGACCGAAAACGAAGCACTGCGGAGCCGAAAACGGCTACTTAAAACCCCCTCTGTCCTCCCTAGATCACTATAGACCAGGGAAGAGTGCCGTCCAACCTTCGTCCAATCGGAGCGTCCAAAGTCGTCAAAGGACCCGCGTTTAGGGCGAGGGTTCACACACTCACTCCCGCACCTTTGCTCACTGAACACACAGAAAGCAAGGGAGCCTCGTAGACAGGGGTTGTCACGCTTGACTCGAGCTGGCGCGTCTTAGTTCCTGGGATATGACCCAGTAGTTAGCTGGGGCGTTTGTCAAACGACATTGGCGATTACCGGGGTCCGGGAGGAAGCGCTTTAGAACACCCTTTTCCAGCAGTTTTCTTGCTCCCATTGGTCCATGAAGGCGACCGTGAACCAACAAACAACATTCGGTCCGCCAAACGTGTCTCGCCTTGGTGGCGCCGCAAGTCTGTCCGAGGGGTGCGCATTGTCGGCTTCATGAAGCAATTCGTCGCAGCGGTTTAGCAGAGGCTAGAATTTCACTACCTCCGCTGGCCGATCGTAACAGTACGTCCGTGTCATATCACCTATTTCAAAGTACTTCCTTTAGTATACATGGTGAAAGTTCTTGAAACTTGCCAAGTTCGGTCTTAGGCTCTTTTCCAAAAGAGCCAAGGACTAAAGATTTCAGTAGGGCTGTTAAGATCCATGACGTCACGAAGACAGTGCAGGAACCTTAAGGCAGCGTAGCAGTCCGCCTTTCGTTTTTACGTCTTTGATGGCTAAGTCTTTTCTCATAGTAACAGTGGATTTTTTTTTTACTGTAGCATGATAATGTTTCTCCGCAGTGTCCCTTCAGTTCAGTGCGTCAGCATTCGAAGTGCATTAAGCGGGTTACCAGCATAAACTGCGTCGACAAAATACAGTGCGTATACAGTGCGTCCCAACTATCATGCACCAAGATTTAAAAATATGCAAATGCCACGTAGTTGGGCAGAACCTGGGTAATGCTGTTTGCCGCCGCTTGGAGATTTTCAGATTTTTTTAACATTCCGCCTAGTTACATAATTAGTCTTAATTAATCAACTTCTCCAATATTATAACTACCGTGGCCGTCGCCGGAACCTCACGGCGACGGCAGAAATGCGCCTGGTGCGCCCATATAATTGCTATCGCAATAAAACGTGTTTTTTTTCTGTTGGTACAGGCACTGATTACCGAGGACTACCGTGCGGGATACTGCTATTTATCACGACTTGCTCTCAAACGACTTATATTCCAGCGTTGAAAATCCGTGACACGTGACTAAACGTCAGGCCACATGAATCTTGGTGTTTTGCGATGACATTAATAGTGTCCAGAGCTTTTTTTCGATCGCACTACCCCTGTAGCTGACCCCTGTGCAGACGAAGAGCTTTTCATTCTGTCTTCGATATAGCGAGTTAAGGTTACTTACAATGTTCATGGTTGAAAGAAGAGACAGGAACACGGCAGTAAGGATAAGAAGCCAAACTGGTGTAGCTGATATTCTAGTTGACGTTGAGAGGAAATAAAGAACAAACTGGTGGGCAAGGCGGTACTGCGTAATTGAGGTAAAGTGAAAAAAAGAAGGAGCACGCCTATGACGACAGAAGGAGACGAAGACACAGCGCTACACAGACCAAGACATTTACGCTTTGTCTTCGTCCCCTCTGTCGTCCTACGCGCTCTTTTCTCGCTTCACATCAAGTAAAGGTAGTTGAGAGGAAGAATTGAAGTTGGCGCGGGTCACGTAATTCGTGGATCAGATAACCTGTGGTGTATAAGGAGAACAGAATGGGTGCCGAGGGAATGAAGCCGCAGTCGAGGATCATGAAGCGTGACGAGGCGACGTGAGGTTGGGTGACGTGACGTGAGCAGGGAATTTGAGTCGGTTGACGTAATACGAAGGTACTACTTGCGCTTGGAGAAGCCTTCGTCCTGCTGCAGCAGACATGACATAGGCTGCTGACGACTTACTGCTAGAGCAGCATACAGGTGGCCGGCGTCAGTGTGCATGCGATAAACCCTAAACGCGGCAGCATGTTGCGTGACTACTTATATACCTTCTACGTCGTATACTTGCTGCGTGGAAAATGCAGGGTGACAGCCGACCCTTAACTGTGTCTCCAATTTTGAAAGCTCTGCGCTTACAAACTTTTTTAGATAGTACATTGGAAGTTTATACACATTTGTCTACGACTTTATACAGACAAATCTTAGGATTAGTCCATGGAAAGCCTATAAACTTATGCCTTCACTCTTTTTGTACAGTGCTGTACAGAAAATGCCACAGGGTGTCTATATGACTGACTTAAGACTGAGGCGTCCGCCCCCGAAGGGGCGAACTTGATGCACAACTAAGTTCACATGGTTTACACTTTGCTCGGATGGGTCGTTTGTATCTTTGTTCACCTGTTCACACGCGAACGGATGACCGTCGTCAGAGATGGTGCCTTCTGGTGTCATCGGTACATCTTCAGTCGTCGTGAACGGTCGACGACGACTCTTCCGCTGTTGCGCGGTTCTCGGAAATTCCGCAGTTGACGAAGCGGGCATAGTTCAGTCAACGCTAGATACCGTTCGCCTGCTGCGTCGGAAAACAGTCGGCGGTGGGTTTCTCCGCGACGTCGTACAGCCCATTACAAGAAAAAACACACCCGTCGACAACGACTCTCCCGCTAAAGAGTAACGACCTGGGAAAAGAGCGATGTCATAACCACAGGGCGACCTGTTAAGACTTAGGCTGATCCCTCGTGCGACTCTGTCACGGAACTGCGAGTCGACGCCGGCCGATTAGTTGGGAGTTTCCGGGTGGTGGTCACGTGCTGTCCCGACTTTGGCGGCTCGGGGAGAGAACGCTGGCGAGGCTCGCAGTGAGCTTTCAATGTGAGCGCGCCTTAAGCTCTCTTCCGGGCTTTCCTTATTTTTTCTCTCCGGAAACGTGCACCGCGTGAAGTAGCTGCGCGGAATGCCTCCCCACGACGAATACGCTCGAGGCTGGCGCGTGCCGGACGGAGTGGCCCGCCCGGGAAGGCGGCGCGCCACTGCGAGTAAATTAATAGTTGCACTTCTCCTGCAGTCGCGCGACCCCTCGGCTGCGGCGGGCTCCCCAGTGGGAGCTGAGGAAAATCGCTTTGTCGTTGCGCCTGTTGCCGCGAGAAGCCAGCGGAGATTCCCGAGCCCCGGAGACCGCTAATGAACGTGCATGCAGGAGGAGAAACCGCTGCGCACAAGGCGAGACACGGTGGGCTAGCTTTCGGGCCGCGGCAGTTCCATACCGCGAACGGCACGAGAGGCGAGGGCAAGGGTGCACGAGCGACGGGCGATGCGTATAGCAGCGAGCTGAAGCTTTTATTTCTTGCGCGAGGCAAAATATAGCGCGAAGCCACCGAGAACTCCGCCCAAAGCACATGTGAAACACCAGTGAGATGCCAAGAGGGAGAAAAAATACATCAATAAAGCAATAAACTAAAAGAGATACCCTGGCTGCAAATCCCTGAATTCCGAGAAGCGGTAGGGCGCACACATTACCGCGCAGGAAAGATAACTGAGGAAGGACGGATGAGGTGAAAGGACGGATGAGGTGGCGGGACGGATGAGCTGCGAAAAGTTCAAGAAAAGTGGAAAAACGCGCGCGACGTGTGGTGGCAAGGGGGTAGAAGGAGGGAAGAGGGTAGGCCCAGACGTGAGGAGATATAGCTAGGGGCCGGAAGGAGCTGCAGGAAGAAGTGCGCGGGATGTGTGGTGCGCGAAGCCACATACGACCGGCTTCCACTAGAGGGAAATATGTGCCCCCACCCCCCCTTCCGCCCCTACTTCTTTGTCACTGATTTCGACAATGGACCACTGTCGGAGGACCTCTTGCTAGGCGCATGGCCACAGAGTTGGCAGACGACAGAGACAATGCGTGCTCTTTCACGTTTCCTAGGTGACACGGGCGTGGACTCACGCCTGTGATACCAGTTGTGTAATGTGTCCTTCACCTCGTTCCTCCCATTATCATCCCCCATTGTGACCCTTTTTCTTCCCCTCTTCCCCTTCCCTTACGTAGAGTAGCAGGCCAGATGCTCCATTATCCGGCCGACCTCTCTACATTTTCCAGTCATTAAAATACTTCTTCTTCCTTCGACAGCGTCTGCTCAGAACAAGATGGTATTTGATAGGTAAACAAGCACTGTGCCGTATTATAAAGGCACCAAAGACACAGCCTAAAAAGGCTTAGAGAATTTTTCCTGCGCTAAAGCGCCCCAAGTAGAGAAGCTACACCGAAATCCACGGCGTCACAATAAGGTGTCGGTGCATCGTCGAGTTGTCAACGAATTCTTTAACCATCCGAACCTATTTTGCGTCGCTCTTTAGTGCCTCTTTCCCTTACTAAAGCAACACACAAGTAAATCAGTTCTGCGGAAGCTCACCAGGTGGAGGAAGGTTCATGAAAAGAGAGAAGTTGGCATCCGTCTGCACTGTAGCACAAAGCTATACAAAGAAAACCCGCACGGGCTTGTCTATCGATTGATTCTCTCTAGCGCTGAAATCTGCTAGCCGCCTCATTAACTCGGTACAGTGACCTCCCCGGAAAGGCGCTGGTCCCGGGTTCGATCCCATGGACTAGGACAAATTTTCTTCAGCTGCGAAGCTCTCTTCTTGAGAAACACGTGTAGGTTTTCTTTGTAGCTTCGTGCTACAGCCCAGGTATATTTTTACCTTTCACAACACACAGTCAGTGAGAGACGTGTTATATAGCGGGAGGCCCAGGTTTATTATACTTGCCGCCCGATAGCCTTCTTTTTTTTTTAATTAGCTGTATACTTAAGGAGATGTTAGTGCCTGTAGGTGGTACTGGTTATTCCTCTTCTCTGGCGTAATTATGCTCCACACTAAGATAATTATAGAGGCAACGGTAAGAACAAATACAGTGACATATTTTCTGAAGTTCACGTGTGCAAAAAAAAAAAGTTAATGAAGTTCACAAAATATAATTGCTCCTGGGCACGTGCAAATCAGGTCCCCCTTGAGTGCCACATTCCAGGATGATCGCCCCCCCCCCCCCCCCAGCCCCCCATACGCAGGCGTTAAGTAAAATAATTTAATTTCCACTGCGTAAAGCTTACCAACGCGCTGCATTTCCGATGTAGGAAACATAGCTGAGCACCTCACTCGAACTGCCCTGTGCATACAGCTTAGTGGGTCTCCAAAAATAGCGCATTAGCTGAACATATTCGCGTCACTGTTAGTGCACTGCTATAGGAGTGGACACGCAGGCGTTAAGCACACGCTTGCTGCGACGTCTCTTGGTGATGTGTTGGATCAAAGTGCGCCGGAATTCTCGTTTGAAAAAGCGACCATTTTTCGACTGGCATTCGATAAAGGAACAAGAACGCTATCTGCAATCCAAGTTATATACACGGAGAACGCTATAAAGGGGATTTCGATAGCTACATCGATCGACCACGACATGCGTAACTTTGTCCTTTATTGAGGTGCTTTATATTTGCTCCGTATAGCACTTGGCGGAAGCGTGGGATCGACACGAAGTGCGACCGCCAGCACGCGAATTGCGCTTACCGGAGCCAAGCGGGCGCTAACTTGTATTCCGTTAATGGGCACCGGCATTTAGGCATTATATTGTGAGCAGACACGTCGAGTTAACACTGGGCTGAGACACTGAACGCACCTGCACAACCAATTTATAATAATAATAATAATAATAATAATAATAATAATAATAATAATAATAATAATAATAATAATAATAATAATAATAATAATGTGTTTGTTAAAGTGCTCAGGAACAACCTCGAGGGTCTTGGTGCTGGGGCACTCGCCAAACCAATGCACAAGAACAATGCAAGCTCACACACACATATACACGCGCGCACATAAAAACTAAATAATTTCGCGTATACAGATTTTAACAGAGCACAAAATGTGTACACGAAGAGAATACAAAGCAAAAGTGGAGAAACAGAAAAATATTTTACAGAATGACGGAACACACAACACATATGAGAGTTTTCGTTAATTTATTGAAATTCCTCAAGAAAATATTAAAATTAGGCATGAAGATATCCAGGCACTCTGAATGGGCGTTATATGTCGCCTGCACTCTAGATAAAGGCGAGCCGCAGATTTTCCCATGCATTAAATTGTGAAGAAAAAGAACATCCGATTTGTTGCGTCTGCAGGTGAGGATAGGTAACGTGAGTGTCTGTGTTAGCTCTGTGGAGATGGAAGGGTTTTGACAGAATCGATGTTTAAATACAGATGTGAACTTTTTTTGCACATTTTCGAGAATTTCACAATTTGACATACAAGTGACGCTCCAAACCACGGAGGCGTACTCAAAAACTGGGAGAATAATAACAATAATAATTTAATTCACATCACTTGTGCATGGTGAAGGAAGCAAACAGCAAAAGCTGCGTAAGATCCGACTGCAGTTCTGCGCATCGGTCGTTAGGCTAAATAACACCCATGCTTAGTATTAATCATCCCCGTCATTGTCGTCGTCGTCATTATAATAATAATCAAGTTTCCCTTGAGGGCCCCTGACGGCGTATTCAAATAAAGGGTGAGGGGGTATAGCCAACGATGAGAACAAAGTTACAAGTTTCACATCCAACTCAGGCTGTAGATTTCTTTAGAAACAGAATTAAGGAGCACGCGGAATAGGACGCAAAAGCCAAATCAGTACGAAAAGTCACACTATAAATCATGATCGGTAAGCGTGCCGCTTAACCTTCACGGGTCCGTTGACAAATGTGCCTGGTAAACTATTCATCTCTCTCTCTCTTGACGTGACCGCTGCACGCATGCGCATCTGTTGTATTCTTTCGACATCGCTCTCCGAATAAAGCGTTGCAGCTTAGTGCCCGCCCCTTCCCGCTCCTTGCTGCTTAAGTGTCCCCCTTCGCGCTGCTTTCGCCACGTGCTTTCACTCGCACGCACAGCACACAACGCGCTGTATTTACTAGTAAACCAACTTGCCCAGCAACAATATCTAATGTCATGTGCACGCAGAAACGTCACGAGGACGAAGACGATGTCGTGTCATGCTTGTCGAGAGAAGAGTGGCGATGACGTAGAAGCAAGACACGTGTCTAGCTAGCGTTAAGGATTTCGCACCTCTTGCGTCACAGTGGCACGTGACACATGCCTCCAGAATGGGCGTTTTGCAGGATGGGCCGAGAATGGGCACGCACCAGGTGGCACACACCTAATGGCTGATTCAAGGAAAATAAAGTAGATCAAAGAATCCGTCGAATATAATGCGCTATCCCATTAACACGTCGGTGAGATCTAGATGATACCTGTGAGAGTGAGACGATTTTATATGTCCAGGTTATATGTAGGATTTCTTTTAAAATGCAGAACAGAGGCGCGCTTACTCGCACTGCTTTTGTCGGTCAGCATGCAAAAGTTACATAAGCTCGTTCACCGGTATCTGCATTAAGCGCACCTATAACGTTCGTATATTTATATCCTGGAGTATATCCGCCGAGATACCAAACGACCGAGCATGAGACAGCAGCTATGCCAAACTCGGGAAGGTAGGCAAAGAAAGTTTCGCTTTAATATTGCCTTTCACTGGTAACTTGACTAGTATCCTACTCACGTCGCGATTAGCAACAACTACCGCTTTGCCCTGAAGTTATAGCGAAGGTTATCGAGGAATGGTTACCTCAAAAGAGGTGCTGGCCTCGGGGTTACCGCTAAATGAACATGGCGATTTATTGGCCGACTTCAGCTTCCCAATCGCAACGGGCGCCTTAAAGTGAATGTCTAACGTTAATTAGTGGAAGTCTGTTAATTAGTTATTAGAACATAGCGATCTGTCGCACACGTAACGTCAGCCTCTCCAGGTAATTGACTGTGCCATCTGTCGCAGGCAAAGAAAGAAACATTGTCAGGAATAGAAAACGAGAATAATAATGTAGTTTACGAATGTAAGTTTATGAAACAATTTATTTCTGTGAAGTACAGCAAATAGTGGCAGAACTAAGAGTAAAAGGAGTGACAAATGCTTATCGCGAGAATATAACAGTTTGCCAGTTTAGTGCGCATTTCATTCTTTAAGACATTTTTCTTCTTTCATTGCTAGTCACCTGGAATTGTCAGAGGTGTGGTTCGGATAAGCTCTACCGCTGGCACCTGAACTCCACTTTCTCTCTCTCTCTCTCTCTCTCTCTCCAATTCCCAGATGACGACGACGTGTCCACTGATCAGCCATCACGTTGTGCGACCTCTTACTGAACAGCGCCGCACGGCAATGAGTTCAACTACTCGCTTGGCCAATTGCTGCGACATCGCGAATGTGAGGACACGATAAAGGTCCGGTACATGCGCACCGCCGACCTGCGCGCTGCCTGCATTTCGAAGGTGCTGCGATCGCCCGCGCCTATCCTGTCCGCACCGAGGGATCAACTCATAGACACAGAGGTATCCTGCTTCGACGTTGCATCTGGGGACAACGCTTTAAGCGGCCGGAGCAATCGAACGGCTACATACATACTGCACGAACGTCGCGAACTAACCTCAAAGCGAGATCTGACGTAAAGTATATGCGCACAAACACGGGATGCGAAATCGCCGTAACGGAGGCCGACATTCCAGAGAAAAGATCGAGCGACCGGTCGAACGCCTGCAGTTCAACATGGCGCCGAGCGCTCTGACGCTCGCGTAGCGTGTCCGAAAACAATTGCGCGCAAATGTTCCGGACTCAGTATCGGTACCGTAATAATCCCGTCGGCAGCAAAGAAAAATGGGAAACGAGGCAGCGTACGTTAAAAACGCCGGAAACTTATTATCCAGCACATGATTAATCCGAAAGAGGCGCGTCTAAGCGAATGACACGCTACCTTAATACACACACACACACACATATTATATATATATATATATATATATATATATATATATATATATATATATATATATATATATATGGCAGGTGGAAGAACATGGCAGGTGGAAACCATCATAGGGTTTCCTACAAAAATTACTAGGGCGAACGAACTCTAGCTGACAGTGCCTGTACGGCAGCTGCAAGCATGGCGGTTCGGCCAGCACGACAATGATTGGTACAGCACAGGGATTTGCCTAAGCTTCGTCCTGGCTTCGAACGTCTTCGAGACTTTGTAAACTTGAAATTTTCAACAAAACGTTGCGTTGCAAGCGCAACAATTACCAACAATATAGGTGGTGTACGAGTCCACGCATCAACGACGGTTCCCTTAGAGTGTCAGGAATCGATCTCGAAGCCTTCGCTTTTGCTGCCTGGATGCGCCAGAAGCGACCGCTGGAGCCTGGAACAGGCCATGATCGCCATGTTTCGGGCATTACTTATTAGGTGTGTGCGCAGATACTAGTTGCCTTGCTGTGTTTCGAAAACTATGAGAGCTTAGAAATTCAGAAAGATAAAGCACAATAAAAAAATCCTAGGACGTCCAAGTTGTGAATGCGAAAGCATTAACGTCCATTTGAACACCGCGGAGCGGTCCTTCGTATTATGAACTCCTCGCGGGCAAGCGAGCGCGTTGATACGTACCGAGGCGCAGTTAAAATGCAGGCGAGAGTTCCGAGAGCGAGGATGACACACGGGTCGCGACGATGCCCTCTCCCCTAATGCAACACGATCTGCGCATCTGTGACAGCAGGTGCATCCTTTCCTTTCTCTAGATCATCATCATCATCATCATCATCATCATCATTATCATCATCATCATCATAATCATCATCATCGCCCACTCTGCTCCGTGGAGGTGCGCTCGCGACGTGGCGTCGCAGCCAATGGGAATTTGGGTGCCGTTTTGCCACCACAGACGCCGGACGCCGGATTTTTTCGCTCAACGAACCATTCTATGCTTTCGCATCAATAACGTAAAATAAAGGTTCGAAGCAATAAGCGCGCAGATTAGATAAACCATGCGCTATCGCCTATCATTATCATATCTGAACGATTGCAGCGTCAGAGTTCCCTGTAATAATTTCTGTAGAAACTCTATTACGGAAGTTTGTGCCGAAAGTGCGACGCTCATCGATAGGCATTTACACAGAAATTCTGACATCCTGCGTCATGTATGTTCGCTGCTGGAGTGACCTGAACATACAGACGTAAGTGAGAGAGAGAGAAAAGTAAAGCGTGCCTTCCCCGCCGCTAATTCACATCTGATTTCATTCATTCAGCAAGCAAGCAAACTGAGAATTTGGTCCACTACCGTTAAGACGTGGCCTCAGCCACTTTCGTGGTACCTGGCCGCGTCGGCGTACGTGGTACTAGGGTCCGATTCCATCTGCTTGCTGAGTCATCTTTCTCTGTGCCATTCTGAATGCAGGTTTCCCGGTAGCGGAGCCGCCGAAAAGTGTTTGTTCGGCAAGTCCACCAGCACCTCGCCTATAGGTGCTACGAATGTGCTACGATGCCCGGTCTGCTTAAGGTTGTTTTACCCGTATAAGTACCGCTGAATCGGTCCCTCTGCGAGATCAATATCGCCCCCTTTAGCTCGGTGTACGTATTGTGTAAGCCGAGGGCTAACAGTCTCTCTGTCGGCGTGTAACGCGGTAGCCCTAGGTTCGCCTTGTACACGTTTCAGGTGACAGCATTCACCTCTCTCTTCTCGGTCTTGGTGAGCGTGCGACCGGGTAAGCTGTCCGTTACCCTGCTCATGACCAATGCCTGGACGAGTCTGACGGTGTCTCTCTCCTTCATGCCTTGCTTACGATATGTAATTCTCCTAATCATGGGGGCAATCTGACTGGACGTCGTGCTTAGTATGGCAATCGTGTGCGTGCTCCTGTCATTGCTCTGGATCCAGTAGCCCAAGATTCGGGCTTTGGAAACTTGGGCAAGGGCGTGGTCGTCAAAGTTTAGGTTTATCTATCCCTTACTCTTGTAGTATCGGGTGTGCACGCGTATGACCTACGAGTTTCCCGGCGCGCAGCAGGGTCCGCGGCTCGTGGCAAACTCTGAGACCTCTGTGTCTCTTTCTGCGACTTTTCCACTGCTGATGCTGCTGCCTTGCACGCCGCGTCATGGAGTGGTTGATAGCTCACGGCAGGTGTGCGGGAGACGAGCAACGGCACTGCGGTAGAGCGGGGCCACAATAGCTTATGGACGCCGTAATTAGGCGTGACACCCCCCCCCCCCCCCCCTCCCCGCAAAATCATTGTAGGGAGCTGCCGCGCTTGCCTCCGTGCTCACGTGCAACACCAACGACAGTTCAGGGAGGAAGTAGGGATAATGCTTCCTCGAAGGACTGCCCCAAAATGAAGAACGAAAAGGCGATCTTGAAGCAGATGGCGATAGACCATTCGTCTCGTCGGGAAGATGTTGCGGCCGTTAGAAAGCGACGCTCCCGATGCCGTCGGGCTTCAGAGAACGCTGATGCCTCTGTGAAGAGTACACCCCATCGGACAATACCTCCTCCTCTGCCCCCTATAGGCCTGGTACAATTCAATCTAAATCTGACAAGGTCATGACGGAGAACAATACAACTTGGTCCGCGCTACTAAAGCAACAGCGGAAGCCACAACCGAAGCCGCTACCGATGCCACAGCCGATGTCGCAGCCGATGACACAGCCGGAGCCGGAGCCACGTAAAGCGATACAGCTGCGCACCGCTGTAGAGTGCACAGCGCGGGTTACAGACATATTACCCGAAGAAGACCGGCAAGTGGCTATGATACTCCGGTCTCACATGAATACTTTTCGAATGCCCTTGAATAACCTGCACACTCCGTCAGCGCGAAGTACGATGCAAGTGCTGGATGCTCTCAATTCACTATACTTTCAAGTCTTGAGTGAGCATCATGGCTCACCTGTAGCATTCTATCTGCACTGAAGTAAAAAAAAAGGGCTGAGGTTTATCTTAACTATATATATATATATACTGCCACGTACTGCAACGTACTCCTAACGCCCACCGGCTCCTTGGTCTTCGCAGGTGACTACAAGGTGCATCACCAGCTTTGGGGAAGAACCAATTGAGATTAGCTTTAGACAGCAGAATGACGGCAGCCTAGCGTATCGGCGGAGCACTTGTTTGGACTTGACTGATTTCCAGGCGCTTTGCTGCGTGCACACAGTGTTGCCTCTATCCCGTTTTCCTCTTTCTGTTCTCCCTTTCCCTTCCTCCAGTGTAGGGTAGCAAACCGGACGCTCGTCTGGTTGACCTCTGCCTTTCCTCTCTTTGCTATCTTTCTCTCTTTTTCCCATGCATCTCTCCGATCTCTATATATCTTCCTCTGGTGAAACAGTCGGTCCTCTTTCTCCCATCTATTTTTATCCCCGCTCTCTCGAAAGCGACCTCCTTCGAGATGCAGCACACACGGACGGATTGGCTTTCTGCACCGCGTCGTTGAATTCCCATCCATCTCGAGTGTTGTGTCGCGGCATCTACGAGTCAGAAGATTCGCATACGACTGCGTTTCGTAACCATCGTTGGGGGCACGCGCATCATGATACATGGGGCACTACGAGTGGGGTAGTATGAGCCAGGGTAATACGAGTGCTGGTGGCTTCGGCCACGGAGGCCGCACAAAAGAACGAAAAAAAAAGCATAATTGCGCAAACACACGCACCACGCGAATATAATATATACAGGTAGATATGGAATATGCGCAGTTTTCCATTCCCAGCCGTCGACCCAAATGCTACGTCCGCGGCGCCCGTTTATATTGCTTTGGCCGCTGACTTTGCGAGTCAGCGGGAAACAGATTGCAATATGCTTGTCGATTTATAGCGTCCCGTGATTCACGAGCAATGTACGTGCGTCACTGGTACGTGCGTCTGCCTGCTTCTGCAGGATGACGCACCAATATGGCGGTATGATGGAAAAGAAAGAAAGAAAGAAAGAAAGAAAGAGAGAAAAAAAGAGAGAGAGAAAGAAAACAATTAAGCGGGGACCGGGACAAAGGAGAAAACTACAGCGTTTGCTGCATTGCGCTCCTGACAGGCGGGGGCACATCCCAAGTGGTGGCTGTTTTGCTGGGACAAACGAAACCTCGAGGAGCTCTCGTTACGTGCTTAAGTGCGAAGTCGGATTCCTCTTCGGTTCAATATCGAT
This sequence comes from Dermacentor andersoni, assembly GCF_023375885.2. Taxonomy (NCBI): domain Eukaryota; kingdom Metazoa; phylum Arthropoda; class Arachnida; order Ixodida; family Ixodidae; genus Dermacentor; species Dermacentor andersoni. The sequence continues at coordinate 143,153,155 of NC_092817.1, read as the reverse complement.
TAGGAAACGTATTGCCGCACGCACAAAGCGCAGCGGAAACACTGCGGCACTCACTGTTCGCCGCATTACGAAAGACAATGGCTTCCAAAAGAAGCCAAATTACACGTGGGAGTGGCCTACACTACGCACACCCGACTTAAGGCTGCTTGAGTGGCGAGGAAGACATCGAGGCACCCTTGCCCGATTGCGACGAACGAGCCAATCGACGCAACATGGCGAGCCAGTATGCGTTTATTCATCAAATTCGCCCACAATGCTGACCACACTCCAGCCCCCCCCCCTCTCTCTTACTCTCTCTCTCTCTCTCGAAGGTGTGAGAAAGCACTCGCACGGTGCCGGTCAAGTATTGTGACGTCGCTAGCAATACTCAGTCAGCGACAAGGATTCCCCCCCCCCCCCCCCCCCATAAGCTGCTCTCCCCACCCACCCAACCACGAAAAAAGAAAAAGAAAAAAAAAGGAAAACGAATACTTGGCCAGAACTTAGCGCCGTGCGGCTGTGGTTTTTTCAACATCCGTGTCTGATGACAGCGCGAGTGAGGACGCCTGCTTGAAGCGATTCGCAACCATCCATGTGTATACGATGTGATGAAACGCATGGACTACCGCGACACAGAGCGGAAAAACAACGCGTGGGAAGCTATACGAAAGCAGTGTGGTCTCGCCACAGGTAAGCTGCATTTCGCAGCTCCTGTACTAGCTGGTGGTAGTCGCCGAGTTGAGGGCGCTTGTCGAATAGCTTTCGTATGTACATGTTCCGCTTCCGTTTTTGACGTAGCCGACGTACTAGCAATATGAGTGCGATGTTCTGGCTTCCAGGACAAGTTAACGCCATGCCGCAAAAGTTTTCGTTTTATGCGCGAGCCGTGAAGTTGCGCTCCCGGACGCAGAGATGGCGCCAGCCTCGCGCTGCGCGCGCACGCCGAACTGTAGAGGAAGCAAATTTCTTGCACCCCTGGCGTCGCTAGCGCAGCGCATCCGACTTCGCCTGCCGCGGCCCGGCGCGCCGAGAACGTCGGTCTATATCTTGGCCTTAAATCTCTAAGTATGCGATGACATATTTTGAGATTTAGGCTGTACCGTGCAAACTCATTTGTCAGAGTGACGTTTCTGCACCTCTGATATCCTTTGCGGTTTCGCGCACACTTGTGACGCGCTCGCGCACGCTCAACGTACCCCGAGATTTCGGTTATAGCTAAGTACAGGTTATAGGTTATAGCCAGGTATAACTCCAATGGGAGTGAAGACCGCCTGTAATGCCACGAATAAATGCGCGACCGATGGGCGGTATCGAACATCTCTCATGCCAGCACAGCAGTCCGACGCCCTACAACCATTAGGCGACGATCGCACGCATGCGCCGTCGTGCCGGAGTCGCTCTCTGATGCATCTGACGATAGCGTCACGCTCCAGTTTCGCGCATTATTCGCTCGTGGCAGCTAGCGCTGTGAGACGCCGTGTTGAACTGGACTGCCTTCAGTCCAGTCCGGCCCAAATTTTTCGCCAGGCAGGTTCCCGCAATGTGTGCAAGGTACGCCTATAATGTCGTCGCATTAAAATTCGCGACGCGCTCCCCGTTTATCCATCCGCGCCTCGAGTAATGCAGTTTATTTGCAAACGCCACGGACCGCCACGAATCGGAGACGGCTGTACGTTCGGCAAAGACACGCACGCCGTGGGTCATAGCCCACACGAACGAACGGCCAAAATCACCAACTGTGGAGGACGAAGGAAATCGCCCACAGACGGGTCGTTTGGAAAGGGTTGCGTTACTGTATATACGCAAGTCACTGAAATTTCAGTGAAGCAAGCAAAAACCAATGAAGACGACAACGAATCTATAACCATTTAAAGCGGCGTGATTTGCAAGAGAGAGAGAGAGAGAGAGAGCAAATTATAAATGAAGGGCAGGGAGGTTAACCAAAACTGAGCTCGGTTGGCTACCCTACACTGGGGAAAGGGAAGGGAAAGATTAAAAGACGAAAAATCCATTGGGGATATCGATCGGTTACTCAGTCCGGATCACAGACGGTGACTCAATCCGGTAGCTTTCAAATACCGCAGCAGCGCTTTTGTGGCCGTTTGTAGCTGCGATATGCGAGGCCATTGTCCCAAATGCTTGTTCAAGGCGAACGGCTTCGTATCTAACAGATTTAGAGCTGTGCACAGGTCATGTCTTTCATTTTCAAAAGATGGGCAGTAGCACAGTAAAATAGAAAAGCAACAGTGCATGCATGCACCTAATCAGTGCACGCTAATGGGTAAATTAATCTTCCTCGAGGAGATTAGCAGACGACGTTGATCAACTCGGCGAAAGCTGGAACTGGAGTTGCAAGGCGGAAGCAACCGACGTCGCCAGGCAGCCCGCTTTAGCGCACACTGTGGAACTTGGGAAATGCGATCGAGCAGCAGCAATACTGATCGTTCACAGGTGATAACAACTCCGGAAATTTATTATTTTTTTTTGTTCGTGCTCAACATCCGTGTTGTCATCAGCTCTATAAGCTCATACATCTCCGTACACCACCTGTGCAAGACAAGTTCACCGTTGCCCAACATCGGCATTGAGCTCACTTTGGAACGCTCGGCGCACCGCGTTTTTTTTATTGTGCGTGCGACGAAATAGCGAAAGATATTATTCCCGCATGAGCGATAAGAAAAAGAAGGAACAGGCAATTACTGGAACAAAAGCGGCGAAGAAAAAAAATGTCGAATGGTCAACCGGCGACGACGACCTATTACAATATGCGGGGGCCCTGCAATAACCTCGTATATATGCCATTTCCACTGTTTCCACCCCCAGGACAAATTTCGCAAGACAACTAATTTGGGCGAGGATGCACTGGTGCAGCTAAGTACTCTAAAGAACATTGCTGATATTAGTAGGTTCTTTATCCACTGGAGAGCACGTGATCAACGCAACACGTTTGAAGGAACGCCCGCAAGAAAAGTCATGCGAGAGGACTGCGTCTTGGGAGAGCCAGTCATTCCTATTGTACGGGGATGCGCTAAGTAATATAGAGTGCGAGTAATGTACGCATAAATACACGCATACAAGCGCTTCGATATATGTCCTTACACGTGCCTTACTCACAGTCCACCCTGCGCGGTGGCTTACGTAGCGGCCATGATGTTGCGCTGCTAAGCACGAGGTCGCGGGATCGAATCCCGGCCGCGGCGGCCGCATTTCGATGGGGGCGAAACGCAAAAAAAAAAGAGAAAACGCCCGTGTCCCTTGCACTGGGAGCACGTTCAAAACCCCTGGTGGTCAAAACCCCTGGACCAAAGCCACTAAGCAACCACGGCGGGTCTAGATTGGGAGAGCGACTTGGGTTATAGTAGCCAGGAAGATTTACCAGAATAAATATCCAGTTACTGACGGACGACGAAAAGAGTTGAAACTCTCCCCGTGCACGAGGTTAGGCGTCTGGAAACGATCCCGGTCTGCTATGCACTCCTTTATTGCCAGTACTGTGGTTTATGACATGAGTCAACAGTTCAAACACCGTGGAATACAGTCACCGCCATGAAACAAGCATTAATAATAATAATAATAATAATAATAATAATAATAATAATAATAATAATAATAATAATAATAATATATCAAATCAGTTCAGCGGGATCTCGCAAGGCGGAGCAAGTATCATAAGAGGGAAAATTGTCAACCACCCGAGTGTAGTACGAAGCTACGAAGGAAACCCATATGGGTTTCCTTTGCAGCTTCGCGCTGCACTCGGGCGGATGACATTTTTTCTCTTTAATAATGATAATAATCAGACCGAGGAAGAACCAGAGATGATTACCAGTTTCGGAGGCCCAATTGGGTTTAGGAAGTTGAATTATTCTTAGCACGTACCTCCCAATTCCTGGCCGATCCTCCACAGTGCGCATAGTATGCGCCACAGTACCTGACGTCGTCATCGTCGTCATCATCATCATCACTATTCCAGAAGAATATACTTACTACGTAGTCTGCGCTATGAAGAGGTCGCGAAGCCGGTCTCTCCGGCGTTGCACAAACGCGAGGATGACTAAATTCGCGTTCGCCCTGAAGAAGCCTATCCGCGCTATATACTACCGCTGACACAGCGTATTAATTCTGCGGCCCCGCGAATGTCTCCTTGGAGCCGAAAAATCCGGGTTATGCACCTGCTGGCGAAGGCCGCCTCGGCTGCCCCTTGCCGCTACCGCCGTGTACCAGCGTTATAATTAACGTTCGTTGTCGCCGCTCTGCATATTATTTGTACGCGGACGCAGCGCTGAAGCAGCAATCGCCGAGTGCACTGCGAAATTTGATAACTTCTGGCTGGCGCTCTAGCGAGCAGGAAATCTGTTGGCGGAGGCATCTACTCTTCAGAACCGAGACGAGAGACGTTTATACATTCTGCTTGTACTCTCATTGGAACAATTTTATCATCGTGAGAATAAAGAGTCACACCGCTGGATCTTTTTTTTTTCTATGTAGAGAGTGAGACATCGTAAGGAAAAAAAAATCGCAGTTTCGCCCGAACGGCGAAGCATTGATAGCTATAGCAAAGTATATTACACAGCTACACGAAGCTGGGTTTGTAGTTTTATCGGCCGTGTAAATTAGTGAACAATTTAGTGAAATGAAAGCGAAAGACGCACGGACAAAAACTGACAGTCAAGTAAGTATCCTTACGGGATTTTAATGCGAAAGCATAATGACTTCTCTAATTAATTCGTTACGCCCATAATACGTGACGTCATACATTGTCACGTGTTCTTAATTCACAACTTCACTTGAATCCAACTTGCTCTCATCTGTACCAACCTTAATCCACTTCGGCGCGCGCGAGGGAGGAAGGAGGAGCGGAAGCGCGCCGTCTTCTGTTGCACGCGACGCACGATCGAACAAGTCCCGACGAGGCTAAGGAAGGGGAGGGGGCGTTCTACTCCGGCGGCTGCTACTTACAGGCACGGCTGCGCGGCCGCCGTATCTTGCAAGCGATATACGACGTGGGCAAAGTGCGCGCCCGCGCGGGCCTCATCTTCAAAGCGGTCTCCGAAGCGGACAAAGTACGCGGAGCGATGATATACGTATGCGCTGTGCTTTCGATGTCTAGTTCACGGTGCAGCGAGAGACAGCACGAAGGTCAATTCGCTCGCTGCTGCCGCGCTTACTCGCTCCGGTGTTCCGACAGCGAGTTTCCGCGGTCATCGAGCGAGATGTGTTCATGTTTACATATGCGTGCGTAATTGTTAATTTAGTTAGTAAGCGAAAGTTTGCGAGTATATACGGGCGATAACACTAATATGCTTACTTCGTATAGCTGTCTACTAATTTGATGTAGGAATAGCTGCTTCGCCTCTTGGGCGAAACTGTGACTTCTTCGCATATCGCCCCCATCGAAATGCGGCCGACACCGCCGGGATTTCATCCCGCGACCTCGTGCTTTGCAGCGTATCACCGTAGCCGCTAAGCCACCGCGGTGGGTGACTAGACGGGGGCGGCGCTAGTGCACGTGTGTCACTGCGCCACGTGGTCCGGGATATCTTGACAGCTGTTTTCGTTTCTTGCAACAGATGCTGAATCAGCGCAGCTTCAACGAGCGACGGTTCCGCACTTACCCAAACGGTAAAGAGAACAGCAGAAAAATAAGTCAAATTTAATATTCGCTGGTCTATTTTGTCTCATTCTGCTGTTGCAAATATGTTGCTAATGTTTACTCTTCCTCACATTTAACCAATGCGGATGACAACGTGGGACTATTATTGGGTACGCCCTTGTACGCGCATTGCTTCTATATAGTTTTTTTGGTATCCTCGGAAAGTTGCCTGCTAGCATAGTAAGTAGGTCGGGAAGATTGATGATTCAAGGGACATTTAATGAAAGAAAGAAAAAAACGATGACGCACTTTACAACGAAATTAGGCACATTTCCTATACGGCATGAGCATTTTGTACTGCACAAGCTTCGTACACGCCACGTTTTGATGTTGAAATAGAAGTTACAGAACAACGACAGGTAATAAGGCGGACAACTTACGCGAACGAGCTTATTCGATGAACTTCATAAATATATATATATATATATATATATATATATATATATATATATATATATATATATATATATATATATATATATATATATATATATATATATATATATATATATATATATATATATATATGTGTATATATATATATATATATATATACATACATATATATATATATATATACATACATACATATATATCGAACGAGAAGAAAGAAAACCGAGGGGCCCGATTTTTATTACAGATTGTTTGTTGGCTTCTTATGCTATATGATATGCTATAACTATGCCATATATATATATGCAGGAAGCAAGTTTCATTCCCGCGCCGAAGTTTACAACAGCCCGTCACAATTTAGGTCAACGCTTCATGACGAAGGCATTTAAAAAAGCCGATTATATGTCTGTTCGCCTTAATGACTGCAGTCACACTGTGGGCTCTACGCGCGCCACAATGAAGAAGCGTCGAGAAGTGCTTGGTGTAGGCGGTGTCAAAGATCGATGGATAAGAGCTTCTACACTTATGTTTGAGGGAGGTCGCTCGTTAAATTCAATAGGCAGACCAATGTAAAGTAGATCGTAACTCCCAGTCAATTCAAGGCCCTTCTACACAAATTCATAGATGTGGCCTTTGTAACAAAACGCAGTTGACTCCCTGACAGTGGAAGGGATATCACGTCATCTCTCCCATGTTCTTATCTCCTTTTTTATCATATCAATACTACTACTACTACTACTACTACTACTACTACTACTACTACTACTACTAATAATAATAATAATAATATAAATAAACAAACAGCACGTGCGGCTTCGACTCACCTGTACTCCGACAACGTCCTGTCGGAGAGTCCTGCTCCGACGGCCTCACTGCGCATCCAGGAGAAAAACATGCAGAGAGACAGAGAGAGAAAGAGAGAGACAAATGGAAAAGTGTTAGAACCTCCTCGCCCCGACTGTTGCACACCAGGCACGCTCAACGTACAGGCACACTAACGGCACCAGGAGCGGTCGGAACTTCTCGGAAAGCAGGCACTCGCGAAGAGCTCTCGTCGGATCCCCACAGCACCATCGAGGGCTGCACGCGAACCCACGAGAGAACCCTTGTCGAGCACTTCCGACTGCTCGCCAACGCGAAAGTTTCCGTAATAACGAAGGTACCAGAAAACAGCAAAGGCACAGGTGCGTTGCAATATAACGGCGCCGTGCGAATAGTGTTGTGTTCAAATAAGTAAGTAAATAACGAAATCAATAAATAAACACACACACACACACACACACACACACACACACACACACACACACACACACACACACACACACACACACACACACACACACATATATATATATATATATATATATATATATATATATATATATATATATATATATATATATATATATATATATATATATATATATATATATATATATATAAACGAGAAAACAGGGGTTAACCGAGGGGCACGATTTTTTATTAGTCATATCATGCGAAGGTTGTGGGATCCTTCCCCACCTGCGCGAAGTTGTTTTTTCATCCACTTTCATTTCCATTAGTTTATCATTTCTTTATTTCATTTATTAAGCACAAGTAAATTCCCCTATGTTGTCCTTGGTGTCAGTGTTTGTTGGCCCCTTATGATATATATATATGACTATAATTACAATTGACCAGGTGGTTATACATCGTGCAAGTGAAAGGCGCTGTGTAAGTACGTCACAAAAATGAAACATGTTTCCTACGGAACGTTCACAACGTTGCATTTCGTTTGAACGAGATATACACATTGGCGCGACCTGCAACATACTACAACGAAATTTAGTTCTGCAAACCAAACGAACAAAAGATCCTCTACGCCCGCGCACACTCGTATATCTGAGCGGCATTGCTCTTTCGTCGGCGATTATATGACCTCACGCATCTCTTTTATCTGCTTCATCAAACTACATTTCCTGGAGGGCCGCACAGGGCACGATCCCTGTTCCAAATTGCGCTCTTTCGTTTTCACCCCCCCCCCCCCTTGTGCACTCCAAGCGTACCCCGCAGAATGATTAAGGAACAACAATGCATGTCAAGGGGAACAAAAGCTTCGTCGCAGCAGTCTCAGCGCCGTCGCTGGAAGCTTATCCGATCCACTCGGATGCCCTCGCCGGGAGAGCGGTGCTCGAATTCCCTGCGGCGCGTCGTGCAAGCAAGCGAGGCATGCAACGGGAAACCCTGGCAGCGCCACAGGCCGAGGCAATAAATGTGAACCGAGGAAATCTTTCCGCGCGCATGAACGGGAAATGGCTCGACAGTGCATGTTGCTTCCTTGCGCTCAAAGCCAAAGAAAAAGAACTTGGAGAGGTTCATAAAGAAAGGAGAAAGGTGAAGAGGGAGGGAGGGAGGTGCAGTGAGCGCCGAAAAAATAAAAGAGTTGCTCTCAGGCGGCCCTTCACAGCGTTGCCAGAAAATTGCCTAATATAAGGGACCATGTCTCTCCTCTTTTTTAATTGACATATGGTGTCAATAAAAGTTTTCCCAACCCGTCTAGTCAAACGGATTGCAAATAGGAGCAGAGGCATGATGGAGAAGTATCCACCCAGATCAGAGCGGGCCTTTGTTCTTAGCCGCTCCACCCACTCAGTGCCCTCCTACAGCTCTCATCCTGCAGAAAAGACGAGGCTTGAGTGCCTGATCAGACAAGCATTCAAAGCGGCAGTGGGGGTACCCCACCATACATCTCCAGAAAAGATTTCTCCAACTCGGCATTCATAACACACTTGAAAAAACTCTGCGCGACCCACATCACCACACAAATGGCGTGACTCACGAAGACTAAAACAGGCAGAAGTATCCCCAAATTGGACGAAAACGCAGAAACCAGAAATATAGATGAACCAAGAGACTTACCCACACCAATCAGGAAATGGCTTACTATTAAACCTCTTTCCAAAAATATGCATCCCACACATCACACCACAAGGGTAGGAGGATTGCCACGGCACTGAGAATCCATAAGGCATGTAAACAGCAACCGTGTGTCAACTACGTTGATGCGGCTGTCTATCCAGCTCCGAATAGAGCATTCGCAGTGGCAGGGATTACGGACACGCACGTCGCAGTCATTCCCGCCTCCATCCGTGCACGCACATCCACAATGGCTGAGGAGGCAACCCTCCCTTTCGCCATTACAAATTCACCGGCAGATATTATCTTCAGTGACGCCATGACTGTCGTACACTATTTTGCCCCGGGGCAGAATTGCTATGTCCATTCATAATATTATTTCTGAGATCACTTCCCCAGATAGGGACATTGAATTGATTTTGGCTATCGGCCCATTCTGGCAACCCTGAAAACAACGCGGCTCACCAGACAGCTCGATGTTTAGTCAGCCGGGCGGTGAGAACTTCCGCTCTAGGGACAGCCAAGGATAGCCCCATTTCATTTCACGATCTGACCCACCACTTCCCGTCTTGGACGAAGGACGTTTCCGCCCCCCCCCCCCCCCCCCCATAAGAAGCCCAATAAAGAGCAGGAAATCACCTGGAGGAGACTACAAACTAACTCCTTTCCTAACCCGGTAGTTCTCTTCCATATGTTTCCATCACAATTTTCTCCCGATTGCAATACTGTGCGATGAGAGAGCTATCCTCAACCATATACTCTGGGGATGCCAAGAACAACCCTCCCTCCCACGTCCAGAATTAGGGAATATCCTGATTTCAGATGAAGGGGAGAGCCTGCTGCGCAGTTTGGACCCGGGCATCCGAGACCGTATCCTCAAGCGCGACCATGAGTTCTCCAGTAGGCTTGACCTGCTGGCCATCTAGTGGGGCAATATAACCCGACCATACACAACCATCCGACTAAACAAAGCTTTATTCTCTCTCTCCCTGTCTCTCTCTCTCTGGAGAGGTTAAAATAAGAAAGGAAGAAAAAAAGGAGGGGGGAGGCAATGAACACCGAAAAAAAAAAAACAAAAAAGAGTTGCCCTTGAACAGCGCTTCTCAGGATTGCCAGAAAATTGCCTTGTACAGGGTGTTTCACGCAACTTGAATCAAGAATTACAAGAGAAGTACTTAGTCGCAGTTGAATTAAACCAACGGCATATAGTTTGTCGTCATGCGGCGCTCTTTAGAGCATTTTTTTTAAATATTCCGCTTGAGCTTTTCGTTACGCTGTAGAGGGGATCCGGAAACGACCGATCCAATTTTTTGTGGCAAAGTACATGCAGCGTGGAGATTTTTTCGGGAGGCGTTTAAAGAAAGCCCGTTAAATACGAAATAAAATCACGTGACTGCGCTCGTGCGCTATCGTATTGCAGCGCTCTCAACCGTGCGTCGAGCCTATCGCTCATCATGGACGACGGTGCTTCCTTTCCGTGTGCCACCGCCAAAGATTCTGACGCACTGTGAAGACGATGCCTAGAGCCGCGGTCGCTCACTTAGCCACGGTCCGCGCGCACGGTTCTTTCGTACGAAGCGCGGTTGAGAGCGCTGCAATGTGCCTGTGTGTATTGAGTCTATGAACTTTGTGAATCTTGCACTTGTGTAGCTTCTCCCTCGCAATTTTTCAAACGGAACGTTCAGAAATTCCTTCGGTTTGGGCCATTCGGCGTTCTTACAACTGATTTCTGAGAAGTGCGGCAACTTTTGACGCACCCTGTAAAACGTTACGAGAGCATATAGGAACCTCAACAGTGCCTTTACCGACTCCAAGATTGTCTGCTCCGAAAGCAGCCCATCGTCAGAGGGGCCGACGGAGTCGCGCTCGATATCGCTGCCGCAGGCCTCACAAGCAACAGTGCCGGTCATTCCGATAAGGAAAACAAATGATTTTGTGAAAGCTACGTCGCAATAGTTCCATAATGCGTTACATATGTCTGATGTCAGCACACGGAGTATAAGGGTTACCGTATTACAGCTATAGCCTCCTGGTATAAACACTGCAACAAATCTTGCGAGGCCGAGGCATAACCGCTGAGATTCCGTATAACTGTCTGTATGAGCTACATAGTCCCGATGCCCTGTTCACATGCATCTGCTTGTACCGCCTTGTGACTATGGTGCGTTATAAAGATTTTTCAATGGAATGTTGAGCGTACAGACGCATTACCTGAGTACTCCAGCTAAATGAACACAGTTTCCCAAGCCCTACTATATCAACGACGAATGTTCCAAGTATTTTTTGAAAATTGAGCTCGTTCAACGCGAATAGACAGGACACGTACAGGACCGCAAGCGACGTGCAGGGCGACATTCTTCAAGAACGATGTACCAAAAAGCCAGCGAGTGAGTTCTTTTATTGCCATGCACAGTCTGAAGCAAAGCTCTAAAAATTACGGCGTTAAGAAAAATGCTAAATTTCATCCGTACTCCCAACATCCGCGCAACGATCGATAGTCTCAACGCTTTGCAATAGTCGAACAGGCGCACGTACGTAGGCTGCACCCCCTCTCTTTGCAGTCTGCATGCCTAGACTGCGAAGGAAAAAAAACTTTTTGTTTCGCGTATCTGTGGTCCATATACATATATTGTTCGCAACTATACGTCACATCACTATATGACCAATGGAAGTAGCGCCAACCTTCTTATACGTTTTCTTCTTTGTACGTTTCCTTTTTTTTTTCTGCATCGAAATTTCTTTCTTTTTCCAAGTTCTTACGCTGTTCTTTTCGAGACATGTGGGTGGTTATGACTCGAGTGATTCTCTGCTTTCAATTAAGGAGTTCTGTTTATATTTATCTTTCTCCTTCTCACGTTAAGAGTAATTCCGCAAGTGTTCTCTTCGACTCTCGCTCTATCCGCTGTAAGACGCAGCCATTCGCGTGCCCCCTCAGCTCTTCCTTCGCACACACGCCCCACTTATTCGTCGGGGCTGCTAGGCAACGCCACCCGACCGCGGAGACCCCACGCGAGTGATCCACGCACTGCAAACCTTTGTGCTCATCCCGTTCTCTTGCTGGAAAGCAGGAGACGAACAAGACGCGAGCAGGCCGAACAGAAATGCGATAATGCGAATGGGCCGAGATGACCGACTTACGCGGACGACGGCGGGAAATGACGAAATTAGAGTCGAGGCGGCACGGGGCCCGCTTTGCATCCGGCGCCTGCGGTTGCGCAGCTGCGCCGCGCGCTAAGACGAGACGACGCGCAGAGACCCGGGGCGTGCGACGAGGAACTCAATTTCCGGCGCCGGAAGGAAGGAAGGAAGAACGCATCGGCGGGGCCCTTTGCCACAAAGCGCGATCACCAGAGCCGCGCCACCACCGGGACCTTCTCCGTAATGAAAGGCGAGTGCCCGCAATGCGGCCTCGTGATGCATAGGAGAGTGAGAGAGCGAGAGACCGTACAGCATTGCTGTAGCCCCTGTTGCACCGACTGCCCGTGGAATGGCGGCTGGAGCACCCTGAACGTTGACTGCGAAAGGAGTCCGCTACAGCGGCAACAGAGCTTCTCTGCCTCTGCCTCTGCCACGCACGCACACACACGCACACACACACACACACACACACACGCACACACACACACACACACACGCACACACACACGCAAGCACGTACACACACACACACACACACACACATACACACACGCACACACGCACACAAATTTGACAGACAAAAAACGTTGATTTTGACTGCAGTTTCTTAAGGCTTAACTACTATTTTTTTCAATTGCTTGTTGGAACTTCAGCGTCCGTTACCACAGTGTGACGTCATGGATTTGAACGCATTTTGTCGTATTTGGACTGCTCTGGAGCAGAAAACGTTCTGTTAACTTGCTGTGTCGAGCCCTTGGTTTCGTTCTAATGCAAAATGCCTGATATAGCGCTTTCTCACCGATAAACAATTAAATAGATAGGAGCGCACGCCGTCAAAGCATATGACGTCACCCGGGCGAGCTGGTGCCGGAACTTCTGGGCGACGTCGTCACCCTTCTTTTGTTGCTGAGAATTCTCCGGCTTACGGTCTCTTACCGCGGCGAAACTGGCCACTTTGTTTTCGCAGAGACCTAAGCTCCTAATATCGCTTAGCTAAATATCTCTCCTTGGAGTCCACTTAAAACGTGATTCAGTGTAAGTGTATTCTTTCTTCCTCAGTGCCTTCCCTTTAGTGTACGACCATTTTATGCCAACATCTGCAAAATTCCCTTCAAGATTAGGGATATAACTAAACGCCTTCGCTTTCACGCAGTTTGATCGGCGCACAAGAGCAAACAAAAGTGATCTGCTAAAGATTGCTTCACCTCCGTGCCGACTTCTTGTCGGGATAAGAGACACCATTCGCCTTTAGCGTACGACACTCTACTCGAACTCAGTGCAGCACAATAGTGTTCCAGTGGATACTTTACCGCTGCAATGTGCCTGGGGAAACTACAGCTGACGAGGAAACCCGGCAAGCGCATGTGAACAGCATAACGTCGCTAAGCTGGCGCTATCGAAAAGTGAATTACGTACACAGATTTCGAGGCAGCGAACCTGCGCGTACTAAGCAGACGTAGACAACTAAGGTGCACGCCTGCAAAGCGCAGCTTGCGCATTTCTTCACTCCAATCTATTCCACACAAGACACGCATTCCTCGCTCTCAAGTTAGGGGCGCCTATTTATCTCATGATTCCATAGCGATGTCGCATATCCTTCTGAGACCTGAAGATGGATTAGTGAAGCGATCGATATTCAATTCGGTTCTTAACATTGTTATCGGCCGGTATGTTACGAACATGAGGAAAAGCTCATTTCTTAACAGCGGAGCTGTATATAGCTAGGGTACCATAGTGTTTTCGCGTCCGCACACAAAAACAATCGTCATCAATGGCTCATAGCCCCGTAGAATTGAGGCTACAAGCACTCAGCAAAGTGAGGCGAATAGTGCTTCATTCTTTCTAATCACGCATACAACATACAAAACAGCATGTCGAAAACTGTCGTTATCAATGGCTCATACCCCCGTAAGCAAGCAAAAAATGCAATGGCTCATTAGACCCATTAGGTTCATAGCTACTGACTTTACGTGGGTTAGTTGCGATAACACTACCCCTGTGGTCGCTGTCGGTGATTTCAATATGTATGTGTAAGGACCGAAAAGGGAGTTGTTTACGCGTTTCGTGCTGCAGACGTATCGCTTCCGATGCCACACCGATCCGACCCAACTGACCACCCAGCGGCGTAGGTGCATCGATTTGACATTATCAAAGAAAGTGTTAGCAGTTGCGAGTATGTTGACCAGTGTATGTCATAGCAACCACAAAGTCATTGTGACCGTCGTCACTAAATGGCAATGAATGACGTCAATAAAGTCTTTACCACAAGTTTTCTTACCACGATGTTTACAGCTCCGCTGGTCATCCACCTTTGCAGGACGGAATGGCCTTTGATTTTTTTGACTACATGCGATGGTTGGATGCTGCAAGCAGACTCTCCACGTACGTGGAAGAAGTGACCGCCTGCTCGCGTTCGTTAAGATAAAAATGTTGCTTTGCGCAAACACAGAGAGAGAAAGAGAGAGAGAGAGAGGGCACGTTTTACATTATCTGACTACCATCGCACTAGCGGCATCAGGCCGATGACAAGCACATTTTTGCAGTCACTCCTTTCATGTCGCAAAGCATGTCGTCATACCCTTTTTCATAAGATATACCAATATCCAGTTTAGAAAGCTCGGTTCGTTATGGCCCCATCTTGTCGTTCAGTCCGCTTAGACCATCATCACAAGGTACACGTTACTACATTCCGCACTAACACTTTTTTTATTATTTCGTCCCGCGCTCGTCCAATGAATGGAACCACCTACCTTGCGATATCCTTTCCATTTCCGACCATGACCTATTTTGTGCACACCATACACAATAACTTACTTGATGACGCGTGAAGTGCATTTCTTTAACGCCGTTCTTCGCGTCGTACCTTTATTCGAACTTTCCGTTGAGTTAGCCTAATATTGCGTCCTTGTAGATGGATTGCAGATGTTAATACATTTGATATTTTGTTTCGTTATTTTACGTACCCCACTTCCCTCTGTAAAGCTCTGAGCGCTTGAGGGTAAAATAAGTAAATAAATAAATAAATAAATAGATAAATAAATACATAAATAAATTCCACAATGTTCCGCGTGTATCTGAATTAATATCGTGGGCAAATATTTCACGTAATCAAGTTAATTTTGAACAGGATTGAAGGCAACGCGCGATATAACGTACAAATGTTCTCGTAAGGACGCAGCACAAAGTTGCGGCGGGCGCGCGCTTCAGAAACACCAGCCGTCAGTTGGAACTCAGTCCTTCGGGTAGCGGCTGCAGCTTCAGTGCGTAAATACACGGCGCTGCAGCGTGCAGTTGCAATAGTAGGATAACACAAAACACAGGCGGAAGCTAAGTGTGACGAGCCCCAGCGTTTGTTCTTTGCCCATTTGAGGTCCCGTGCATCGCAGTAACTTTTCAATCCGTGCCGTTTTCGCAAGCGTTCGGCACCACATTCTCCATACGAAGTGAACGGTGTTAGATACGGGACCGTTTCCTGAGCCTACTTCGAGTTCCCCAGACCACATCAAATCGCACCACAGCTAATTAAGGAGCGCAGAAGCACGGATACCACATTCCTGAGGCACGGAACGTGCAAACAAGTTGGCGGACCCCACTTCGTGTGCAGCCGGTGGAGCTATTCACTGCTTGACTCTTCCCGAAAGTGAAGCGAGAGCCTGGCACTGTGGCGGGTAAAGTGGGTCCCGATGCAAGACGGCTGTAATGCGCCGTGACAACCTGGCGGCGTCGCCCCCATCCATGTATTGCGACGGCGCCTTGCAAGTCAGCAAGGCAAGACCGCAGGAAGAAGAAAGCCCTCGGACAAACACACGAGCAGCGACTCTCTTCGCCGGGTGTGACTCCATCGGACGGGCGCCTACCATTGGCCGAAAATGACGACTCTTGAGCGGGCTCACCGATTGGCCGAAAATGGCGTCACCTGAGCGGGCTTTCCCATTGGCCGAACGTGACGTGTCTTCGAGACACCGAAGGGCTTAAAAGACACAGACCGGGAGCAGCAAGAGAGCATTCCTAGAGCATTCCTAGAGCATTCCTTGATTCATCTCTTTCGAGCTTCTTGCCACGGGCCGCAGCGTCCGAGTTGCTGCCGGCCCGTAATGACTCTAAGACTGTTAATTGACGCTCACTGTAAATATTGTAAATAAACCTCCCAAGTTTTTCATACCGACGTCCTCCTCAACTCCTACAACGGGTAACGCCAGAAGTGTAACTTGAGTCGTTAAAACACGTCCAGAGTAACGGCAAAGGCAAATCGCCACCGACGTGGATATATATATAGCGCAGAGGGAGCCAATCGGCCTATTAAAAATTCAATTTAGTTAAAGTTCACGATATACTCGTTCTGGATTCGGAGCGGCAGCCTGGCCCACACGCCGCCATAGTGCGGTAGTCAGTTTCTTCACTTCCCAAAGGAACTGTGAGGCCAGCTGACGGAAGTGCGACTTAGTCGCGGACATGGCAATTTTTCCTAGCGCCAAGCTTTCCCAACGCTGAACAACCCAACGGATCTCGTTTGGTTAGTGTTTCAACCTCTCTCACATTTGTCTCGAGAATAAAGCACCTACCAACACCAGCGCACCGAAGTGGAGAGCTCCTAACGGCATCAAGTGAAGAAAGTAAGAAAAAAAGAAAGAAAATAAAGAAACAAAGAGAGGAAGAAACAAAGAAACACACAAACGCATTTTGCGCGTCTCGTCAGGTGGGACCCGGTACAAATGAGCGCGGCTGCGCTCCGTCGGTGTCGGCGTCGCTGTCGTCGCCGCCGCTCTCTGGCATCGGGCCACGGTGCGCGGGTTATTTTTTGCGTCTTCTAAAGGGGCTCGCTTTCTTATACACCCCCGAAAATAAGACGCTCCCTCGGTCGAACTCTTCGGCGCCCGCCTTGACGGCGTCTTCCTCCGTAAAAGCCGGAGTGCTTTCGGTCACAGCGAGGGCCCAGGCCTGGAACTCGTACTCAGCTCAGGCTGTACGCGTCGGCAACCACCAGGTCGGTTACCGCGAAGCGGAGACACCCGGCCGTTGTGGTCGCATTAAAGGTGCAGTGTGTGGATGAATAAGCGCGCAGGTACCATAGATAAAAGCAGGGAGGTCAAACCCGTCTGCTGCATCTCTCACACGGCGATTGTGCGCAGCAGTGCGTTCCCCACGGTACGGATAGTAATCTTCCTTGCAGCCATGTTTTAACCTCGAGTGTACCTGTATCAAGCTTAAAGAAAAATTATTTGTAACCAGATGGTGCAGCCATTCGTTTGACTCTTGCCAATATATTTCGACCAGGTTCAACACGGTGCAAGCATCTGTAGAGTGAAACCGGTAGAACAAAGTAAAGAAGATGTTTATAGAAATAAATAAAATTGGCGTTCGCCTATACGTAAAAAAGGAAAGTGACAATATTAAAACTCACGCACGCACGCACGCACACACGCACGCACACACACACACACACACACGCACACACACACACACACACACACACACACACACACACACACACACACACACACACACACACACACACACACACACACACACACACACACACACACACACACACACACACACACACATCGGGGCCGTAAAGACCGACTTGTTCCTGACTGGAAACAAAAGGCAATAGCTCTTGCTTATCGCTTCCAGAAAGCCGATAAGCAAGAATCACTGCGTTCCGTTGATTATTGCCAACAAGAGCCCCTAAATGTCATGTTTCTTCTCCCTGTTCGTTATGTTTGGCATTGCGCCTGTTCAAATCGCTTCAGTTTGCCCCATTCGAAAGACACGATTACATCGAACGGTGCACGCGTGATTTGTCGCAACGCTGCGCGGTGGCACTGGATGCTGTAGACAACGATGGCCATCGATCATGTAACGGACGCACTGCACGCTACGTCAGCAGTCATTGGACAGTTCCAGGCACGCAGCTGGTCCAGCGACACTATCGGTCCACTGCTCTTCGCAAAGTAAACACTACTCAGGTCAGATATCGGCTGACGGGTCTCATCTACCTCTCTCCATCCTTGTCTCGCCCATTTCCCCTTACACCGGAGGGGAGTAGCAGGTTGGCGACACGCTCTCAAGGAAGACCTCTCCTTCCTCTTCATTAAATCTCTTCGTCCTCCTACTCCACCACCTCCTAAGGGCACCTGCCGTTGCCATGGTAACGATTTTTTTTTATTTAAGCGCGCACACAAATACCTTCCGTACTATCTCTATAGCATATCCTCTACGAAACAAAAGGGTCTGCCGAAGCGTGCTTCTCCTCAAATAGACCCTTACTGCGGAAAAGCTAGACTTGAGTAACTTCTTTTAGATAAGCTAGCCATGCGCAGACACCTTCGTAACCTTGCGGAGGTATTCGGCCACATGAAAAAAAAAAAAAAAAAAGACGGCGTCACAGTCGGTGCACTATTTCATGAAGGAGCACGCCAGAATCCCGACATCGGCCCTCTACCCCTCCCGGCACTCGCATTCGGCGGTCGAGGTGCCCTGTCCTCAACAATTGTTTCTTGAAGAATGGGAAGACGAAAACATTTCGCAGGAAATAAAGAAAGAGAGTAGATCAATGCTTCAGGATTTTGCAGCCTGCTATTAAATTTGGTCGCCAGAGGTGCGCAGCTCGGTGCGAATTATATTTAGACCTAGGAATCCTGTATTCCGCTCCTAACGACTCACGCAGCCCTATATCTAGTTTTTGTAAGCAGCTCTGCGTGAAATGAAAATACGAAAAAAAAGAACACCAAAGCAACAAAAGTAAAACACGTGCCGCCGGCAGCTGATCGCACGCTGCTTCGATATGCTTGCGAATTTACCGCCGCACTCATTGTCGTTATCGGTGGCGGCGGTAGCGTTAGGCATAACACGTTGCACAAGCAAGTTTACTTATTAAAAAAAAAAACGCAGCAGATTCAAC
Source organism: Dermacentor andersoni (assembly GCF_023375885.2). Lineage (NCBI taxonomy): Eukaryota > Metazoa > Arthropoda > Arachnida > Ixodida > Ixodidae > Dermacentor > Dermacentor andersoni. Next base: position 143,134,193 of record NC_092817.1, on the reverse strand, counting down.
GAGTTTGAATCTATATACAGCAAAGCTTTGTGTGAGTTCATAAAAGATAGATGGATAGATAAACGTTATTGAAAGAATAATCAGAAGAATCGCTCATGGTCGGGGCCCCTAGTCCAGGGCTTCGCTGGCTCTTGCAATCTTCTCAGCTCTCTGTATCAACTTGAGCTGGTCGGCGAGCGTACGGGGACATGCAGGTCCATTAACCGAGACCCATGTGACTCCTGGACGGAGGTTCAGGTACATCGGGGACCCTCGTCAAGTATTGCGACTTTGTCAACCCTGTTGGCTTTCATGTTAACCATGCTGGCTGTTTGTCCGTAGAAACACCATTTGATTCCTTGTAAGTCGTATCCTCTAAGTCAGCCTGTCACAGCTTCAGTACGCCGGTGGTAGTTGTGAAAGTTTGGCTTGACTAAATTAGCGTGCGTGTTAAGGCGTGTTTATTTTTTTGTTATTGTTTCTTTTCAGTTTTTGCAATAAATTTATGAAGAAAACCAATGTTCAAGCCTGGTTACTCATTATCGTATGCTGAGTTCATAAAGAGTGGAAACGCAAATTTGTGTTTATTGAATGTCTGCACAAAATGATACGGAAGGCTTTATTCAGGCATTGAAGAGAGGCTAATGCAATGACGCCTCCGCTGCCGCGCATACGCGATGGCGACGTTCTTTCTTTTCTTTTTTTTTCTGTCCGCCGCAGAGGCCGGCGGCGCCGCTGCCACGGAGGCAAGTGCCATCTGGTGGCGGTGCAAGGAAACCAGCGGAGCGCGCACCGCGCATCCTCCGCTGATTGGTTGGCCTCTTTGGCTAGAGAAGAGCTACGCAGAACCCGCGGTTACTAAAACCTAGCGAACTTAGCAAAGAAAAGCTTCGCATTTAAAACGGTAACAGTTCGGCAAGGGAATCCTGCCTCAGTGCACAGAGATTTGCATCTGTTGTTAGATATGGAGATGTTTCCTGCGCCTACTTCGAGTTCCCCCGGACCACATCGAATCGCAGCACATTCCAGACGATCGCTCGAGCCAACAAGTTCACGTGCCAACAAGTTCTTACGCCGCCGGTAGCTATTCAATGCTTGAGTTTTCCAGAAAACGAAGGGGTAGCCCGGCATTGTTGCAAGGAAAGTGGGTCCCGAAACAAGACGGCTGCGATGTTCCGGGAAGGCCTGGCAGCGTCGCACCGGTCGCTTTTGAAGAGGGCATTTGCCACCTCAGCGGGGCCGTACCACCGGGAGCAGGTGAGCCTCGGACAATGGAGCCCAATCGTTCCCCCTTCTCCGCCTTTGAAGAGAGCATTGCACCACAGCAAGGCAAGACCGCGGGGAGCCGCCGGGTGTGACAGCACCGCACGGGTGCCTACCATTGGCCGAAGGTGGCGTCATCTGAGCGGGCTCTCCCATTGGCCGAACATGACGCGACTTCCAGTCCTCGAAGGGTTTAAAAGAAGCATTCCAGAGAGACCAGAGCATTCCCTGATTCACCTCTCTCGAACTTCTTGCCGCGGGCCGCAGCGTCCGAGTTGCTGCCGGCCCGTAATGACTGTACTAATGTTACTTGACTCTCACCTCTCTGTATATAATGTAAAATAAATACTCCCAAGTTTGTTTTTCATCCCGAAGTCCGTCCCCCAACCCCTACACTGTACAGAGAGTACCCGCTGGAAAATTGGCACATTTAACAACGCAGCTTGCCTATATCTTACGGGTCGTTAACATTTGATTAATTCAGTGTCATTACCATGAAGTATTAAGGGTACGCCAGGTGTCCCTTAGTCAACGCACTCTATTTACAACACATGCGCCACTGCCCGTGGAAAAAATGAAAAAAAGTTTGCGACGCGCGTCCCTAGAGCCATTCTGCGTAACGTAGCAGAGATAAATATAAAGAATTTGATTGATTGCATTGGAATTAAGCGATCTTAATGATTTCATACAGTGTAAGATCGGGCCAGTTGGTTTCAGTGGGAGATATGAAGCGGCACATGGAGGATTTAGACGGATATACTGATTACAATGGTTCTTTAGTGCTGGCTCTGTGCGACGAACATTATAGTAGTTAACTGGGAGAATGAGTGTCATGGACAGGTAACGTGGCAATGCGGAAACAGCCAGCATTGTATTGATTACGCCTTAGTCTATAAAACGGTCTACGAATGACTAGACCAAATGATGATAGACGAACATGGAAAGAATAGCCTAGGTACCGATCATATTAGTTTACCTTTAAAGTTTAGGAGAGATACTAACGCAAAACATGAACCATTAGCATCAAAATTTCTCAAAATGGATGAAAAGCAAATACCAGAAATCGCAAGAAAAATAGAGAAGGAAATGGAGGCGTTTTCTGGAACAGTCTGGGGTTATAAGGAACTGGTTGACGTTACGCAGCAGGAGATAAGACAGACACGGCAAGAAACTTGCCGCATTAGAAAGAGGAACCACGTAAGTGGTGGAACAAGGAAATAAAGCAAGCTATAGGAGAGCGCAAGCAGGCATCTATGGGTCATCGAAAAGCCAAAAAGTTGGTATTACACCAAGATGAGGAGCTCCTTTGGTGGAACAATCACCGACAAAAGAAAAGAGCGGCGAGTGAACTCGTAAAGGAGAAAATTAAACGCACAAGTGAACGTCGGGTGCATAACATACGCAAAACAGACAAAGGTGCACCAAAAAGATTTAGGAACTATGTAAAAGCATTCGGAGCTCCAAATAAAAATTCGCAAACGGCCATAAGGGATGAAGACGGTAACATCTACGAAGGAGACCTTGCGCTGCTACACAACAGAGACGTCATTTGGGATAACTTTTGCACGAAAGAAAGCGTACTTCAGACTGAAACAGAAGCAGCAGCAACAGAGACGCCTGAAAGATCAAAATTTAGCATAGAAAACTTTTGCTGAAAAAAAAGCTGAAAAAAAAATGTCCCTGATAAGACGACCGCAGGACCCGATGAAATCCCAATACAGTTCATCAAAAACCTTGGTCCAAAGAGCAAGGCACTGCTGTCTAATGCCATAGAACAAGCGATTAGAACGAAGAAAATTTCGGCTGGATGGAATGAAAGCAAGATGAACCTCACATACAAAGGCAAGGGTGGTAAGGATAAGACGAGCTCGTACAGGCCAATCACGGTGACAACGGTGATAGATAAATGACAATGCAAGCCATAAAATCAGAACTGTCGAAATGGGTAGAAAAAAACGATGTACTGGGGGAAGTACACAATGGATTCAGACCATGCAGACGCTTAGACGATAATTTGTCTGCACTAACTCAGTGCATAGAGATTTTAGTAGCTCAAAATATACCTTTATGGATGGCAATTCTAGATATCAAAGGAGCCTACGACAACGTAAACAGGGATTTGTTATGAGGTATTCTCAAGCTCGAAGGCATACGTGATTTCGTGGCTGCTGAGGTATATATATATATATATATATATATATGCACACACACAGAGAGACAACCGAGTACAACTTGTATGGGAAGGCCCACAATATAATGAAGGACTGAAGCACTGATGTCCTCTGTCTCCATTGCTGTTCAAGCGTTATGTTAAGGGCACACGAACACTACCGGAAAACAGTGCATTAGGGTTTCATTTATCTTACATGCGTAATGGACAAATGGTGCAACAAAAGGTCTCCGGACTGATGTATGCGGCCGACATAGTGCTACTAGAGGACAATGCAAAATATTTACAGACACTTGCGAATATGTGAGGCAACGCAGCGACAAATCTAGGCATTAAGTTTAGCAAAGAAAAACCGGGAATTATGATCTTTAATGAAGATACGAGTAATTAAGGGGTGTCAATTCAACAGCAAGCAATAGCCATAGTCAAGCTATATAAATACCTCCGCATATACATAAACAAACGAAAGACTTACTCAAGCACCCCCCCATGATAATCTGAGAATAAAAGGGAAGCGGAATAATGAAACCCAGATAATTTTGGGGCCACAGTAAATATGAAGTGGAGCGTGGAATATGGAATGGAGTAATCGTACCAGCGCTAACGTACGTTCGCAAATACCATTCTGTGCTTACAATCGGATATCTTGTCGGGGTTGGAATTTAACCAAAGATAGGCTGGCCGGTTGACTTCGGGAGCCGACGGCAAAACCACAAATGAGGCAATACAGGGTGACATGGGTTGGACCTCTTTTCAATAAGGAGAAACGCAGAGAAAACTTAGTATTGAAGAGAGACTGAGAGGAACATGGATGAAGATAAATGAGCGGCTGAAGTTCACAAGTATCGGTAATAGAAAAGCGCGGACGCAGAATGGAGGGAGAGGTCAAGAAACTTGCCAACGAAGTACAGAATAATTGAAAGTGTAAATACACAACCAGGAGTCATCAGAAAGAAAGTGAACGAAAAAAATACAGCAAATCGAATGCAAAGAACGGAAACAAATAAGGCCATGGATATTTACAAGAATGGGAAGAAATCGAGAAATTAGAAGGCGAAATTTGTACGATAACACAAAGGACAGTGTCTCGCTATTTGAGGCTCGAGCTGGCTGCTTAAGGTCAAAAAGATACCGGAGTAAATATTCCCAACAAGATGAAGCATGTGTATGCTGCAGCAAGAATCCAAAAACCACTCAGCACATCCCAATGGAATGCGAGGGGGTAAGGTGAAACCCAGTGCGACCCGGAGGTAATGTATACACCTTCCAGAAGCGTCAAAAGTGTGGCAGGTTGGGCGAGTTGGTATGTCATGACTGTTTTAGGCTTGTAGCACCCCTTCCAGCCTCATTTTCGCTCTTTCTGAGCTGCGCTACAAGCCTAAAAAAATTCCAGAAGCACTTGGATTTGATGTGTACAGAAGCATCAACCAGTCAGCTGGCAAGATAAGCTAGAGACGTTTAGAGTATTGGCAGAAAAAAAGGCAATGAAAAGATTAATACGACCGGATCCGTTACAGATAATAATCCGTTACAGATAATAGGATCCGTTACAGATAATAGGTAGCGATACAAGGTAGATAGAGAAGCCTTGAGGAAAAAATAATAGATTATTGAGATGTATACAAAAATGCTAGAATGAAAAAGACATGTACAGTATACGTGATTAAGTCAAGCAGGCTAGGTGACTATTTGTCACCGCCCCGTTTCGAAGGGGATGCCAATAAATCAGCACCACGAAGGCTTCATGCAAGGCTACCTAACATAACGCCGGCTATATGCGTCCTAGATGGTGCGGAACGATGTCGCTGCCCTTGTTCTGTGAGGTATATGCACAACTCGGGGTCTCTCTCTCACACTTCGTGGCGAAAGCAGGTTGAGTACATGCCCTACTGTGAGTACCAACCACAATGTGCAAACACACACAGCGCGCAAAACACATGCAGCCCGCAAAACACGCAGGCTCTGGTTTTCTAGGAAACCGAAGGAAACCGCAGGAGGTCCTCTCTCCAGTTTCTTTTTTTCTAGAGTACGCAGAACGAAGGTACAACAGCTGCCAGTTCCAGGCCAGTTGTCGTTGTCTTACCTGCTTCAACTCGTATCGTGCATCCAAACAAAGCATTTATCTCCTGCTGTGTTATATTGAGCACTGCTGCTGCTCCTCTTGCCAGGCTCAACCGTCTTTAGAGCGTTCCTTTCTTCTTTTTTTCTTTCTTCTGTGGAATGTTTACCACAACGTGCTGCGCTTGCCATTCTGTACCATAGTAGTGCCCTGGGAAGCGTATAGTCGCAAGTGCACGGCACCCCCAGAAATCTACAGTAAATACGGGACACCTACGTATCAGCGCCCACTCGAACGACTGCGCAATGAACTTGTTAGCGACGATGGCAGTAACTCAGTGTTCAATGCAGACGACACAGCGGTAGCTTCTACGTTTTCTCGTCGTTCAACCTACACACAGTAGGTGTGACAGCGGCTTGCGGTCGCAGCGTCACTGCTCGAAAATCTCAGAAATGAGAAAACCAAATGAGACGAACGAAAGCAGGAAGTACAGTAAACGCAAAAATCGAAGGTATGAAAAAAGGAAGTTCGGCAGCATGATGCACTCCCGTAACACGTGAAGGTGAAAGCCTGCTGCAAGATATCTGTACGAAATACCAAGGACAAGGAAACATTCCTATAGTCTACAACATATGCATGACGTAAACGGTAATACGGGGCACCCAAAGGCATTCTATTGGAGCTAATTCTAAAAGTATAACGCGCCTTACTGACAGCTGACGATCACGGAGCTATGAGAAATCGGTAAGGCGCTGAATAGCAGACAGTCGACTGGGCTGCCGCTTTCCCACTTTTATGTATGTAGGCGCGCAGGGAGCTCTGGCTACAGGAGAATTCTGTTCAACGATGATGGATTTTTTTTTTTTTTAGTAGGAAAATGTAGTGCGTCGACGCGTACATCGTTGCAACAAGGCCGGGCATAACTTGCGCAGTGAAACTGCCTGCATATTTCCTTTCTCCCTATTTTGAAATCCTTCAAGGGCCACAAAGGTCGTGCAGAAACACCCACGGAACACGGAGCAGTTAGCCAATACCATACGTGCTTGTCAAAGAAAGCCGCCCTGCATATATGCAGGTCATGAACTCTCCCGACGGGTACGGAATCGCGGGAAACCGTATAAGAGTTCAACGGCGCGCAATTCAAAGAACACACCGCAAAGCCGACGTTATGCGAACCGCGAGGACAGAGAAGAAAAAAGAAAGAAAGAAACAATAAGACCTTAAAAGAACAGAATGACAGCAGCCCATCAACATAGAGCGTCGGCGCCGTGACGCAACGTTCTCGAGGCAGGCGCAACTTTCTAGGTATAAGATTCCAATTTCGCAAAGCGAGAGCGAACACCGGAGATGCAGCAGCGATCAGGCACGCGCCCCGCATGCGAAGGCTGCACGTGGTGAGGCGTGGAAAGGGAAAAGAGAGCGAAGAAAAAGGTTACTTAAAAAGGCAAGACATCGCCAAGCGATAGCGTATACGTCTTTTTTCTTCATGCGACTATGACGTCACGACTTTGGCGTCATGACAACAAAGCATTTACTTGCTTCGTGGAGACTTCTCCGTCTCGTGGCAAGACATTTTACGACACTCTCGAGACGCACAAGGCTTTGCTGCTGATAATGCTGCAAACAGGCTCTTCCTTACGACGTCATGTAGAGCGGCCGAAGATAAATTATGATGTAAATTACACATTTGGTATGGTAAAACGCGGCGGCACCGACACGTGCGCACAAAGTTAGACATGACGTTTGGCGCCTTCTGTTCGCTACCAGAGGCATCGAGTGGTAGGCGTAGTAGAAGGAGAGGATAGACCGAGGATTTATAATAATGGTGTTTTTTTTTTTTTTTTGTAATGCGACGACATTTATATGAGCTCATAACCTCGGTTTCGTATCCCTCGGACATCGTCGGTATGAACGCCATCTACCGAATCATAATACGAGAAAAAAAAAGCGGAAGTCGTCTCCCTATAAAAGTGGCCTTTCTGCTATTGCAGGATCGTAGTTTGCTAACACAGACTAATTAAATATATAGTTCTCACTCGTATCCCTCAAGATCGAGAAAGCAATGTCACTTTCCAGCTTTCCTTTTGTTCTGCCTAGACACCAGTACACTTGCGAAAAAGGACTTCTTTCTCACAAGACACATTTATTTCGCGGCGGGAAGTACGCAGCCTGCTCGAAACAAGTTGGCTAGCTACAGTTAAAGTTAGAGTTACAGTTAGTGCGCCTCATTATATCGTGGAGTCTGCTGCTTATTATAGGCCGGCTAGGTATAAGATTTCGACTGCCGTGCCGTGCTTGTACCTTGTACCATGCCTCGCGTACAGCCAGTATCCGTCGCCACTTTGCCGATGACTGGGGGTTTAACACGTTCGGTTCGTGAAATATAACGCAAACTGCTGGGCAGCAGTTCAAATCGCGTTCGATTTCCTGCCTCGGCGGCAGCGTTCCCACTTTGAGGTGGAATTCAAAAACCCTGGTACCATGCTCTATCGGTTGCGCATTAATTGTATAACGCCTCATTCTCATTCACCTTTATTTCTGACTACAGAGAATACATTTGTACAAAGACATTACAATTTTACCTGAGTTGCTAGCTAATTGGTATATTATTTATTCAGTAATTGGTCTGCTGAACTATGCACAACTGCAAACTTGCTCTGTATCAAGAAACGCTAGTATATAGGCTATGCGTTATGTTTCCTGTGGTTAAATCAGAAATTTGAGGTATCAAACTCTGCTTAGCATGTATGAAACGTTGAGCATTACAAGGTTAAAGATAAAAAAGAAAGCAGAAAAGCAAAGAAAGAAAATACAAACACTCAGGGTGGTCGACATCTTAAATGGGAGGCCTCTCTACAGAATATTTCTGTCCAATCAAGAGGGACCCCTATAGCAGTAACTGAAGAAAGATAAAGAAGTCATCGGTGAACAAACGACGGCGCGCTACCCTGGCGCCATCTCGTAGCGGTCGTCGCCGCAGAGCGTCTTGAGCGGCACTACGCTTTTCTTTACACGTTTTCGCCATGCCCTCCTCCTCAGCTTTCCTCCTCGCGCTCTCGCCGCTTTTTTTTTCATCCCCCGCTGCACTCCGCGTTCGCTGTTTCATCAGCTGCGCTCGTTCGATTGGTTACGCCGGGAACGCCGATGCTCGACGCAGGAACGGCAGCCTAGGAGCCGCGCTCTAAAGCATATAGGTGTCGAAGGAGACACCGGTTTGTATTTGAACTAATGCAACAGAAGTCCCTTAGTGCGCAGTAAAAATGACGGACAGAAGGTCCTGTGCACGAGGTAAAGAAAACCAGAAAACATCGTATCCAGAAGCTTGGAGTGTGCCTTCGAGCAGAACCTGACAGACGGATTAAACACATAGCGCGATGAAACCTGAAGGGAAAAGCCATGCTGCAAATCATTGGATTTCATTGGACACTGTGGTTAGTGTCGGCCCGGTAACTTTGCGATGTTATTGCTCCAGTATAGGGATAGAGAAGAGTCGCGCACGCTTGAGCGGTGACTGCTCCTTAATACGTAACCATACTCCAGCTTCGCTGATACCTTGGCTAAGGGAACCCGGGCTTGATGATAAAACGACATAGTAGAGAATGAATCTATATTTCCTTCAAATAATAAATTTACATAATTAATCAATTAATTAGTCAAAATAATTTCCGGTCCCGAAGGTATTGCAGAAAGGAGTGGTATCTTATCACTTCAGACTCTTCGCTTTGAGCTGCATATGCAACTGCATTAAGTTGACACAATTCGAGTGTCGGGATTAAACTCGGATAACTTAAACGCGACGTCGCATGCAGTGGCCTACATCAGTCCAGTGGAAAGAGCACGGCCGAATTAATGCGGTTGCATATGCACCTCAAAGCGAAGAGTCTTAAGTGATAAGAACAACGGTTGCTTTTCGCCACGTGCGCGGCAATCGGCGCAACGACGCTTCAGAACATTAACGAGACGGCGAAAAGGCGACTGCGCTGACGGAGGAAGCTTTTTTTTACCTCGGGCTCAACTCCGATGCCGCCTTTTCAAATGCATGTAAAACGCAGAAACGCTTTTCTGAGATGACCAATGGCCTGATTACGATGAAGTTTCTTGCATTTGAGAAAAAAAATAAATTAAATTCCAGTGACTCTTAGAAGCGGAATTTTGATTTAGGGCCGGAATTTTATGGTACCTTTGAAATGGTACATCTGAAAAAAAGAAATACGCACGAAGATTGCAAGTTCCTAGCTCGTCACTAAGAACAGATATCGCAGTTCTGTAAACTGCGTCCGTTAGAGCATCCGAAGAGGAAACATTTGGTGCATCAATTTATATCTTACGTGAATTAGTTACATTGTTTACAATGGCTTCCCAAAAGTCCCACTCACAGATTAGTGGTCAATTTGAGCGCCATGTATAATGCACGAATTTTGTCCGCTTTAGATGTACTATAACATGCAAGTTACAGAATTATGATATCGTTTTCCATTGCTGAGTGACTGACTTGCAAACGCGATTCACGACGCAATTCACGACCTAAACAAAAAATTCGCTACCAACCGTCACTCGATTTTACGTCCTTTTTTTTCAAATGCAACAAACCTCATCAAACTTGGTGCTGCGGTTGCCGAGAAACACGATTTCTACTTTCCCGTGTAATTACATGTGCACAATGCGGGAGGCTCGGGTCGTTAGGGTTTATTAGCTAGCAGTCACGCATCACTACATAACACGGCGCGTGATCAGCCGTATACCTTAGTGACGATGCCGCGTGCACGCAGCTACTCGGTAGTCTAAAATAAATAAATAAATAAATAAATAAATAAATAAATAAATAAATAAGCACGCCCTCTGGCACGCATGCTGTGCTCCGATTAAGCACTCGTCACCCGCTTCCCTTCCATTCCCTTGTTCTGCACGTAACTTTTTGAAGAGAGGACGTGTCGAAGCGGCTGGTTCACTAAAGATGAGAGAAAGAGTGAGAAAAAAAAAAAGAAACAGAAGCGTACAGAGAGGAGCTCGTAAAGTTCCCATCCACGCCTATATAATACGTTGCATTGCGGCCCTTAGATAATTTATTCCACCTGTACAGGATGCCCATACAAACGTATCATAGAATGCGTGGAACTGGATCATTTATTTAAGCCATTAAAATAAACAAAAGAAATCCGAGGACACCTAAACACTTCTTATGATTTGTGAATGACAAAGCATTAACGTCCACTTGAACGCCGCTAAGCGGTCCTTCGAGTTATGAACTTCGCGCGGGCAAGCGAGCACGATGAGACGCCTGGCCAATTTAGCCCGGTGGGCAAGGCACTCGGCTTCTGACGTTGGGTCGTAGGTTCGAAACTCGCTGCCGCCAACGTTTTTGCTTTCGAATGTATTGTTCTTTATACCGATTACCGAGGTGAAGTTAGAACGCAGGCGAGAGCTTGCGCGGTCAAGGAGCGCGCGGATAACACAGGCTTCCGAGAGAGACGGTGACGTGGCGTCGCAACGATGCCCTCTCCCCTCATGCAACATCTGGCGCGCCAGCGCATCATCAAGTGTAACCCTTTCGCCCGCCCTGCTCCGTCGAAGCGTGCATGTCACGTGACTCGATGACGTGGCTGGAAAGACGACGTCGCTTTTCGCTCAATGGGCCATTTGATGTTCTTGCATCAATAATCAGAAGTCGCCAAAGGTGCATGCGCTTGAAATTGTTACGAACGCAAAACGTCTCTCTTTCTCTCTCTCTCTTTCTCTGGGAAAGCATGAAGAGCATACTGTCCGTCGACTAGGGCTCTTCGGTCGAATGCATGCTGTTTCTAATAGCTCCCGCTATTCGCTTCATCTACCGGCACTACAACACGAACTTTTCATCTCAACGAAAAAGTGCGCGAAAAAGACGTAGACGAGAAAGGAGAAATGACAGACACGGGCGCTACTCGCAACTAACGGTTTATTTACAAAGAAACAGAATAAGTAAGAAACAATGCTGAAAGGAGAACAAGCACCCTATCAAGTGTGCACGAGAAAACTAAAATAACATACACGTGGCAACAGCGAAGCTGGCCAATCAAGAACTGATTTGCAGAAAATCCCGAAGGTAAGACACTTCTGCCTGTGACAATGCTATCGAGGGTTGACTGATGCATCCGTCACCCTCCAAAAACATGTAAAAGGCTTCCGTTATCCCCCCCCCCCCCCGTTTTTTTTTTTTTTTTGCGCTCCGTGCCTGTACAAAATCTCAGTTTTATCAAAAATCGGTTTTCACAATCTTGTTTCTTTGGAAATGAACTGTTAGTTGCGAGTTACGCCTGTGTTTGTCGTTTCTCTTTTCTCGTCTACGTCTTTTTCGCGCATTTTTTCGTTAATACGGAACCGCACCAACTCGCCCAACTCTCAGTTTTGATGACGATTTTTTCCCCGTCTTCTCATCAGGCACCCGTTGGTATGACTCCTCTTTCTAAACGACGCGATATTGCATCCCTGACACTCCTGCAGAGTCTTTTCGACTCACTCCGGCATGATTTCCCAAACAACTGTTTGACGCGTGCTAGGCTGTCATCCACAAGAAGCCGTCATGTACTAAACATGTCTTTCATCGTCGGATCTACTTATATTTGAGCACAATTCTTTCCTCACGCGCACTGTGGGTTACGGTATCAAATACCTGAAAATATCTTAATTACCCTTGAAAGAATTCCTGAACGCCCTAGAATGTTCTCCTTTATTTGTAATTTCAACAGCGCTATTCGCTTACATGTTGATTTGTAATTATACTCTTTCTTCACTCTCGATGCACCCATCCCTGCGATAGCACTGCTAAGGGGCTGTAGTAGACATTAATTAATTAGTTAATTAATACGCAGTAAACATTGCCAACGCTAAAGCCGTGTAGATCTAGGCAAGTATATTCCCGAGCCTGCAACAGAACCAACAAACAAAACTGCTAACAAACTGCAGTCGCTGCTCATAAGCTAACTATATGATTCAGAACGGCCCCAGCGGCATGCAATCAGCGTCTGCTTCCCGCAGCTTAAAAGATGCTTCCCACACACATACGATCGCCCGCTGCTGCACGTCTACTTCCCACAAGGTTACCAGCCTCGTTATCTCGGCGCCTGCGAGCGTCACCGGCGCAGCTGAAGACAACGACAAGTCAAGCTATAAGCAACGGCAGCGACATAGGGGGGCGTTCACACTCACGGTAGCGAGGCAACGTCGCAGCAGTCCTCGTCGTCGTCCCCGTAGAGAAGCTCCCGGGGCGTCCGGGCCGAGGCCCGAGTGTCAACGCAGGCCCTGCGTACGAGACGGGATGCATACGATTAGCACCGAGGAGCTCGTAACTACAGGAATCGTTACGCACAGCTCGGCTTCAGGCACAGGCAGCAGATCGAGTTTCACGCGAAGTTCGTCGAAAACGTTATTACTTATGGAACATTTTCGACTGGTAGTTTGACAACGCTCAGGCAGCTCGAAATAGTTAGAGTAACAATATGTAACAAAGTAGGACTACGCCGACATTAATTGATACGGATTTATGGGACCACGGGAACAGAACGCATGATCCGGGAAAGCGTAACAGGCGATGGTGCATTCGGCAGCGCTACAAATGGAACAGAATGCTACCCTCATACAAACCTTTATTTCAGGAGTTGAGAGTCAAGAAACTATTGAAATATCCACAAATAAAACTCACTATAGCTGGTTACGGTTACATTCAACGTTAAACACATTTTTTTCAGAGCGGTCGTAGCCGTGAGTCACAATAAATGAAGCTTGTGATATTAAACTGGCGCTTGGGTCGAATCTCTGATGATAGTAGCCTCATCGAACACTGAAAGTCATTTTACACTTTCCGAGCAGCCGTGTACATCGATGTAAACATGCAAGGTATCGAGAGCCACGGCCGTGGTTGTTCATAGGCGCCACCAACCGAAAATGACGCTGAAGCGGTAGTGTGCCATCGCAGTGTTTTAACATAGCAACCGGTAAGGGAGCGGTAACAAACGGGAAATGAATACACGTGACCCTCTGGTAAACGGGACCGGCGTTTCTGAGGGTAAGAGGCCGGAGAACGTTACAAACAGAAACGTATCGACTAGGTCCCACAGTATTTCTAGATTAGCGGGGGGAGGGGGGTACGGCGACGGCGAATCCTGAATATCGCTTCTTCTTTAACCAGTGTTTGGATACTGCGCTATACGACCCCGTAAAATTGCCGGCAGCGGTCCGACACACGGCGTCTCAGATGCCAACAAGGCGGGATTACATTTTCCTTCAGCGAAATTGTATAGTGCAAAGTAAAAGTGAGGACGACGAGAAGAAAGGGCATTGTAATGGGCGAGGCGATAATCCCCGGCACGTTAACACGCGTCCACTGGGTTCCATTTAATAAGTAATTACCGACAATCACTACCGCCCAACGCAGCCCAACATGTTCGGCAACCAAACGAAACAGTAAATCAAAGAAATTCTCGGGGCTCCACATAATGTGGACCGGTGCTTTCCTGCCAATGTTACTGTTTCTTTTTGTTTTTTTTTTTGGTACACCATGTTGCGAGTTTACAACAGTACACGACCGGCACTTACTCTTCGGCGCAAGATGCAAAACACAGTAATGCCAACAAATCTGCTGCGAAAGCCGGCCTCGACATGCATGCACGTAAAGCTGCCTAGATGAGCGCTTTCTTGCCAGGTGTCTTTGGCAAAGAAAAGCCCCATAGACGAGTCGGAATCTATTTATTATTTATTTACCATTTATTATAACAAGGACGGTGGAACGTCATCCATGGGTAACTATATTCAAAGCACCGTTTATTCCTAATTCTATTTAATATAATTTTGTGGCATTTGCTATTCGCCGTTATGTTTAGCCAGATTCCGTGCTCTGGATGTGAAGTAGTTGAAGCTCTTCACTGCGAGCACTTTATTCAGAGCGAGCAGTCTAAAACGAAACGGAATGCGAAACCATTCCATACCCCAGCATGCAGTGTGAAGTGGAGGCACAATAGTTGTGTGCAACGAATCGCAGTACCAAAACTATAAGAAAAGCGAGTGCTAACTGCAGAAGGATCAAATGCTTGGCCAGTTGGTGTTCCGATTCAGAAGGCGGCGCGACAGACAGGAGACGAAGAAAGAAACGACGACACAAGCGCTGAGCTTTTTCCTTTCAACTTACTTTCTAGGAATCCAGAAACGACTGCGCTCTTGGCGAAATACAACTTCCAATTACCGAGATACCAGCAGAAAAATTTAGGCCACTTTTCGGGAGATTTCAAGAGAAAGAAAGAAAGAAAGAAAGAAAGGAAGAAAGAAAGAACGAAAGAAAGAAAGAAAGATAGAAAGAAAGGGAAGAAAATGCGGGAATATAGGAGTACCGCGAAATGCCGGCCGCTACTAACAAGCATTTGTACTCTCACACACTCGGACTGTAAAGGCGAAGATCAATGCAAAACATACACACACACAGTAATGGTGAATAACGTATGACACCACATGTTAACTGAAGTGAAATGAAAATCATGAGAAAACATATTTGTATATTAAGCGCCCATGACTGCTTCGCCTTGTTTCGAATATTTTTATTGGAACAATTTACGTGTTGTATCATGCTTTCACGTTTAGGGATCAGACTAATAGAAAGTATAAAACTTTTATGCGGTGCGTAGACTACGCATCTACAGGCGCGCCCACGGCGAGAATTCACTGCGTAGCACGTTTTGAGTGCTGCACGTTCGCGCAGAGACGCCTGTGTTGAGATACGGTATCCGACGCAAAATGAGGCAAATCGGATGCCCTGTCACACATATGATGTATTACGAGGAAAAATTACAGCAAACGTTTCGCTGCATTTGCTCAGAAGCACAGGCTGATCATTGGAATTCAGCGCGGTTTTAATACGGAGGCTTCTTAAATGCCCCCAGGTTATAAACACTATTATAACGATCATGTGTGCTAACTTCTTTACCTTCCCTTTTTATTACGACCTTATCGCGGCGACGGCGACTTAACCAGCTTTCTCATTTTTTTTCTAACGCTATATACCAATAATTTACTATTATGAGATTAAAACAATTACGCGTGTTAACTTCTTCTTTTTTATTATAACTTTGATGCGGCGACGCTGACGTAACCATATTTGTGTGTGTGTGTGTGTGTGTGTGTGTGTGTGTGTGTGTGTGTGTGTGTGTGTGTGTGTGTGTGTGTGTGTGTGTGCGCGTGTGCGTGTGTGTGTGTGTGTGTGTGTGTGTGTGTGTGTGTGTGTGTGTGTGTGTGTGTGTGTGTGTGTGTGTGTGTGTGTGTGTGTGTGTGTGTGTGTAGCTCACATAGAGACCGACATCTGCCTTCCACGCTGCGATCTATGGTACGAAACCCGGTCAGAGGTATTCTTGTTTTTTTTTTTTTTTGTTCTAACAACGCCAATCATCTACTATTACACTCTTATAACGATTACATGTGTTAGCTCGACCAATTATGCATTTATTTTGTAGATATATAAGGCGTCACAGGATGGACAGATTTCGCCGGGGTACCCGTCAAAGAATGCTTATACATTAAAATTACGTTAAGCGTAACTTGGGGACATAGAAGCCCGTATATTTCATTACAACGGCGGCTGTTACGGGATCGTTCACCTCTCCACATGTCCATTCATACGTCGTCTTTCCGCCCACTGTCCGCACGGCAAAGCCTAGCGACCTAATTAACACAGGCTCCGTTGTTGCTTCAGGCACATGCGTGGAGGTTGCCTGAGGGTTTCTCTAGAACTCGCAACATTCGTAAGCAGCAGCTATAAAGGATTATCTTGCAAGCGTCTCTCTCTCTTTATCACCGCGATGAAACTGCTTTTTGATACGAGAGGCTGCAACCGGTTTAGTCGCCGTAAATGTGATTCCTAAAGTGTCGCCAACGCATGCATACACATTTTGCATTATCTTTCATGTCCAATCGCCACGTTAGCGTAGTGGCGACGGCATTGCGCCGCTAATTGAGGTCGCGGGTTCGATCTCGACGGCTGCATTTCGATGGGGGCGAAATGCAAAAAAAAAAAAAATGCCCGCGAACTTAAACTTAGGCGTACGTTATTTAAGGAGCTCCGGGTGGTCAAAATTAAGCCAGAGTCTCCGCGAATACCACGTGGCTCATAATGAGATCGTTGGTTTTTGGCGCGTGAAACGCCAGAATTTAAATTTTAATATCTCGTGTACACTGCAGTACGAAATGCTTCCTTCGGCGACCTCGAATGACTCCCGTCGTGCACCGGTCAACTCCATTCTATTCCGGCGAATTTTCCGGTCTGATAGCACGCACACCTGCACCGCCTGTCATCCTCGCCCATACGTTTGCCCTTTTCACTGCGCCCGCTTCCGCGTAACCTGCTGCACGCATTGCACGGCCTGCGCAGCTCAATTTAGTCGCCGAAATATCTGAAGGATGGTTCGCTGGGCGAGCCGGTATTCCACTCCCGAAGCGAGCCGCGCTAAAATACTTAATACGAAGGCAAGAACACAGCCATGTGTCCGTTCTCCCTGCCCTTCGTATTGAGTCTTCTCACGCTGCTCGCCTGAAGAAATATCTGGGCAAACCAGCACCCATGCAAGGAATATTTTACTGGATGGGTTAGGTATTGAACATGACGCGTGTTATAGACCGATCAACAGTGGGCAAAGAAAGGAAACGCCAGTCAGAAGCCAGTGTTCCAGGAGAAAGAGAAAAAGGAAAGAAAAGGCAGGAAGGTTAATCAGGTTGCACCTGGTTTGCTACCCTACACTGGGGGAGGGGGAAGAGGTTAGGAAGAAAAAGAAAGGAAAACATTCAGCAGATACACTTAAGACAGCTTACGTGTGGAAGCGCGAAATCATTGTGGTCGCTCTGGTGAAATGTTTTCGCTAAAGATATATTCATCCGCACGTCGTTGTGCACGTTGTAAACTTGCACGGCGTTCCTAATGAGACATAATGGCAGTGGTACACCTCATTTTATACACTCATAATCTGGCGTCGAGAATGTTGTTGCAGTTGTTTCCTGTCACGTATACTGGATTGGGGGATCAGCCAAGAAATGGATACGCGGAGCGCAGCGGTGCCATTTCGTATTCAAGGATCGTTAGCCCGTGAAAGAAGGCGATGACGACGACGACCCGCACATCAACAAAAGTGTTGCGCGAGCTTTTGCATATATGGAAGACACGATTCCGGATTGTGTAAGACACTGAGAAACCTGACGTTAATCGGAGAATTTCTCGACGTGTTTTAAATGCGAAACGTTTCTGTGGTTACCTAACAAGAAGGCTGTCCGTGCGTCCGTCCGTCCCTCGTTCGCGTAAGACGATCGCTTTCAAGGTGAGCCAGCCAGCTGTGGAAGAAGACGACGTCGAACGCGCGAGCACTGTAAAATAATTTACGCCCTTAAAAGGGAGAAAGGGCGTACATGTGTCTATAACTCATGCTCTTAGGGTGTGAGTTGTATAACCGACACCCTAATGGTGTGAGTTACAGACTCATTTACACCCTTTTTAACTTTTTAAGGGTGTAAATTATTTTACAGTGAGCAGTGAGTGGCACGAGCGCGTCCCTGCGACTACGTGACGTGTGCAATCAGGCACGCACTAGGCACAGCTTCAGTAAGCCAGAACTGTGGAGCAGCCGTGGCTTCGGGAACGTCGCCACCAGATCGGAACGTCGCCACCGCAGCTGACGCCGCCACCTGGAGTAGTTTGCTTGCCTCATCAATTCACGTTGCGACGCCTTCCGCACCAGTTCGTGTCGCCGCAGCGCTGTCGCATTTGCCGCAATGGCACCAAGACGAGCGCAGACGCTGAGCAGTGCTAGGATTACCGGCAGTTTGGAGTGTGCGCGCTCAACACCACGTTGTTACTACGAGATGCTTACGCATCATCAAGATAACCTTTAAGGAGATTTTACATAATTTCTTTTAGGCTTCGCGCCATCGGCCATTTCCGGTAGCATGTTTTGGTGACGCCACCGGACTATGAAGACATATAATGTTTTCGCATTAAAAGGAAAAGAAGAACGAGTCATGCTACAAGAACTCACCGGCCCTACAGGGAAGTCCTTTGCTCCGCACTATAAGGCTGCTTTCGTTCGCTGACAACCGTCATCGTCACCAGAACTTCCACCACGACCACCGCAACCATAATCTCTGTCATCACCTTACTACTTTATGTCCGCTGCAGGAAGAACGTCCCTCCCAGTGATCTACAGCCAAGCATCTCTTGTGCCGTGAGACTCCATCCTACGTCTGTAAATTTCCAAATCTCAATAAAGCACGTAATTATTTGCAGTTATCAACTGCGCTTCTATTCCCTCGGCACCATTTCTGCTTCTTTTTTTATAAACATCTACCCATGGAAGGAGATGAAGAAAATGCTGCGCGAGCAACTTGGCAACGCCCCGATGCTGCAGTACGTAGCATGTGATGAAATTAACTGCAATAAATAAAATATCAAATAAATCAAATTAATTAATAATTCGTTGCGCAGTCGCTGACCGTGTGCCATGCCGAATACACATAATACACCACATTACGCGGCTTGCCCCTCTCCAGTTCAAACTAAACCAAATCAACTGAAGTTTATTTTCCTTGAAGTACAAGGAGACGGCAGTTCTAAAAATACGCATCAAAGAGCAGCTCGGCAATGCAATTTCTTTTACAGCAGTCGGCACTACAAACAGCAACGCCGTCGGAAGAAAATGAAGTTACCTGATGAGAAAAAAAAATATTTAGATGAATTCATAGCACAAAACACATCTCATTACATAACGCACTTCTTTCCATTAATCTGAACTAGAATATGGGTTACATTTGTTTGCTCTCTAATCCGTACCTCCCCACGTTCTTGTCTCAACGTTACACCTACCATATCGCGTTCCATCGCTCGTTGCGCGGTCCTGAATTTCTTCTCAAGTATCCTGGTTATCCTGCAACCTCGCTCACTCGCTGTTAAATTCGAATCTCCGTCTTCCTGCGACTCATTTTCAATCTGCTATACCATGGCATAACTTTCACTCTCTTCACGCTGTAGTTTTCTTCTTCACTCGGGTAGTGATCGCAGACAAGACAACGTTCGTACCATTCCGCGGGCGGCTGAAGCATCGTCTCGGTATCGCACCTGCAGGTACAGGGCGGCCAACGGATTAACCGCGCGCGCACGTTCATCGTCAGCAGAGCAGAAGTTAGTTATTTGTATCCGTTATTCCAGACGGCATTAGTTTAAAGAGCAGGGGAGAAGAGTCATACGATCATGAGCTTTCGAATTAGTCATCTCGGTTCCGCACGTATTTTATACGAGATGATCGAATAAAAACGTGAACGCCACGCACGCACGCATCTGCCCAAACTCACAATGAAGCCATAAAAAGCATAGGAGAAAAATAACTTATATTTATTGAAACATTATATATACATACTAAGGAAAGCGGAAGTGAAAGTGGACTGGAAAATAACTTGCCGCAGGTGGAAGCCAAACTCACAACCTGCGCATTACGCGTGGGGTGTTTTACGAACTAGCACATAGAGGCAACATACTCCCGTCCCCACTTCTGGGTATTTGCGTGCGCATACTATAGATCTAGCTCCGGCACTTTTAGCCACCGCCGCACGTGGCCATGACGACAGATGTGGAATATCCTTTTAACCGCAGGCGTCACATAGTATACGTGGACTTGGGAGCGGACCAACTGGCATCTGATACTCTCTATAAAGACCGCCGACTCTCACGAAGACTAAGAAAAGAAAAAAAGAGCAGCTCGCGGAGCCACAAAACGGCGACATCTATCTCGACAAGTGTACAACATCTGCTTCTTTCGGAATGTTGGAGTGGCGTGCGAAAGCTGCATGCAGCTGATCCGCGGAGCTGCTTTTAATACAGGTGTTTTTCCATCGCTCACTCTCGAACGCCGCGCTGCAAACCCAGCTTTTCTTTAAACCCGCGCACGCTTTTAAAGTGCGGTGGCGCTTCGACAATCATCGATCATATCAGCGCGCAACGGTATTTCGCTTCGCGTCGCGACAGGGCCGCATGCATGCACAGCGCGAGAGTGCGATAGGAGGAGCGAGTGGAAAACGCTTCTAATTCGAATTCGATTTTTTTCTCAAGACAATAAACAAATAAACAAAGGTAAAGTCGATTTCTACAGAAAAAAAAAAAAAAAAACGCGCACACGAAAAATAAGAGGAAGCTTCAGTTATTTCCCTGAATAGAGGATGCGGGAGGTTTACTTATTATACGTGCATTGCATAGAAAACGAAGCTTAAGAAAAGCTACCGCGGCATAAAAAAAAAGGAAAATTGTGAGCGAATAACGTGACAATGAAAACGATGGAAATAAGGGACACTTAATGCCCTTGCAGAAAGAAAAAGAAAGAAAGAAACCTTGTAAGCAATCATGAGCCAATCCACACTGTGAAGGTGTTTGACCAGCGAAGCTCTTCAGCACACGATACGCAGGTGATACATAATTTTGAACAAAGGTACGAACTCATTTATTGTCTTGATGGGTGGTCATTATTTCACTCGCAACTGCAATCACATTCTTTGATAATGTCAAATCGATGCACTTACGCCGCTGTGTGGTCGGTTGGGCCGGGTCGGTGTGGCATCGCAAGGTCTGCAGCACGGAACGCGTAAACCGCTCCCTTTTCGGTACCGACACATCCACATTGAAATCCCCGACAACGACAACACGGGTAGTGTCATCGCAGCTCATTCACGCAAAGTGAGGAGCCATGAACCTTACGTGACTATGAGTTATTGCATTTTTTGCTTGCTCACGGGTGTATCTTCCATTGATGATGGCAGCTTTCGACATGCGGTTCTGCGCGTTGCATGCGTGATTAGAAAGAATTTAAGCACTGTTCGCTCCACATTGCTAAGTGCTTGTCTATAGCCTCTGCCTTACGGGGCTATGAGCCATTGCATTTTTTGCTTGCTTACGGGAGCATGAATGCGTACGGGGTATGAACCATTGATAACGATAGTTTTTGTTCACGGATAACAAGAATGCACGGGACCCTAGCCACATACAGCTTCGCTGTAATAACCAAAGAGGCAGAGTCCAGGCAGAGCACACGAAACTCCACGGGGCGCAATTGATAAGAGCTTCCATTTATCCGCAGCCTACACGAGTGCAGAGTGCGCAAGTATCATGACTCATTCAAAGCGACGGCAGCCCAGGCGGAAAAAAAGAAAATAAACAATGTAAGCAGTCGTTCGAAAGCGCCGCGACATCGATGCGTGTGCTTTCGCCCTCAAGATTTTTCAAAAAGGATGACATCTGACGAGTGACACGACGGTGAGTACATGCAAGCTTCTGAAAAAAAAAAAAAAAAAAGCTACCCTTCCATTTTACTCTGCGAAAGTGGATGTACAGCGAAGCTCTGCCGGCGTTAGGCAAGCACCACCACCACAAGTGACGTACGTCATGCGCACGCACACGCACGTGGAAGTGCAGCATATACCTGCTCATTCGTCAGGGTTCTCCACCAAGCGCAAGAGCCTTATTGAACTAAGTCAGTTTTTCAGAGTAAATCGCATCAAAGAATTCGTAAAGTGCAACTTGCGCACAAGCTGCAGACACGATGGCTTCGGCCTGCAATTCGAATATGCGAGAATACATATTTCTGCTACGCGGACACTCAAAGACAGCGCCCATTTCCAGTTGGCGAGGTTTTGTCTGAGTGGCCGCAGCCGCTAGGTGGAGGTAGGGTTTTTTGGACAGTGTTTGCCCTAACGTCGATTACGGCCCACGCATCAAGGGCAGATACATACGTTGTGTGCCCACGTACGGCACGCGCGCAACATCTGTGCTGCAGTGTGCTGCAGCACAGATGTGCAGCACAGAAGTGTGCTGCACTCCCGCACGTCTGCGGGAGTGGGGCACAATTCCTAGGCCATCCGCAAAGCGCAAGTGCGTTATTGAAGTAATTGAATTTCTCAAAATTGCTTCAGAAAATTCCTAAAGTACGACTTACACGCAAGCTGCAGGCACGATAGCTTGGGAGTGCAATTCGAATATACGAGAATAACGGCATCGTCACGGGATGATATCGCCTGATGACGTAATCTGATGACGCCATCACGTCAAGCGTGCTGTCGCGCGGTGACGTCTTCCGTCAAGCGACGATGTCGCCTGATGGTGTCATGTGTCTCTCGGAGAGGCAGCGCATTGTGCGCTTCCTGTTGCTACGCATCGTCTCCGGGACCGGCCCACATTTTTGTGTGAGCACCGCGCGCGCGCGCGCAGGATATATCCCCACCAAATGAGGCTACAACAGCTGCGCTGTAGAAAAAAAAAAAAAAAAGAACAAGGGAGATCGACATACTTTTAAATAGAAAGGCAACAAGGATCAAACAACATGAGAGATGAAATGGAAATAAACCAGCGGAAAGTTGATGACTCGTCGCCCGTGAAAACAGGGAAGCATGACGTCTAAACACTCGTTGAATGAATTAAAGGCAACACTGGTTTCATGACGATGAAAAAGATACTACAGTGACGGGATCCAAATTAAACAGCGTCCTTAGCGCTATTCACTGTGACAATATGAAGGCGGAAGAAAAGACTCAATAACACAGTGTTGAAGGGGAAGAGACAGAGGGGATGGAAGACGGGAAGGAAAGAGTGTGCCCTGCAGTCCGAGTGTCCGCCTGAAGCGCATGTCTGTGATACGTGATGACACTCGCTTATTAATTTCAGGTAGCAATTCCAACGCTCTTAATTATTTGGCGTTCCAATGCGTTTAATAAACGCCGGAACAACAACATAAGCAGCGCAACGATTAATATCGCCGCGCCGACATTGATGAAGTAAGTATTGCTCTAGGGTGTGTAAAAGCGTGTGATCAGTTTTCTTCAATTTCTGCACAGCAGTGGCGCTGCCATCGACAGCAGGGGCGTAATTAATGGAGTGTACGATTACCAAATTGCGCGTAAATTATTGGATCAAAAGAAAAAGAAAGCCCGAAGTACAGAAGCCCCGCCATTTAACCCCCCCCCCCCCCCCCCCCACACACCCTCAGACACACCTTAATATCAGTCAACGATTGGTGAAAATTCCCAGCAAAGATAAATGACTTACGAAACTTTCTGTGGACTCTAAGAGCGTTAAGACGGCATATTGAAGTAACTACAATGCTAAATGTCTTTACTCGGCACCTCACCAATATTATGGCTCGCATAAACACATGCGGAAGAGAGATATTTTACTGATAGGAAAGAGAGAGGTCAACGTGCGGAAAACGCGATTCCTTAGAAAGAAAGAAAGAAAGAAAGAAAGAAAGAAAGAAAGAAAGAAAGAAAGAAAGAAAGAAAGAAATATGTTTTTTTTTTGTGTATCTTTACAGAAACGGTGACAAGAGCAAAAGGCACCGAGGCCTGACAGAGGCTCTTGCTCCGCTAAAATTATGGCAACAGCGAATAGCTTACACGTAGCACAAAAGTAAATACACCATCGTCATTTTAAAATGTTATAACAGAAAAAAAATAGCACTGTCAACTAGCTAGCACACTGCAATGATAAATAACTACTAGAATTGAAATTATTCGTTGTTTTAGGACAAGTGATATGCAGTTGCTATATTACATACACTCAATACAGATATATCAAAATAAATTACAAAAGGTTAATATAACATCCAGCACAAAATTAATACTAAGTAACATTACACAGATTTCAGGTTCTTAAACAGCGTGAAAACTTACATAAGATATAAGTATAAAGGAACAGCAATGGTGAAAAGCGAAAGGTGAAAGTAATAAGGCCTGTGTATGCACACTTGGTTTACATTTAAGCAGCTAGAGCTAATGGGAGATGCAAAATGGTTATCACGCGACTTTCTTTCCCTCCGCGGCATCTGAAGTCAAAAGATAGAAAATACTTCACACTGAACATGCAAAATATTAGAAACCTTTTCTTGCACTACGTGTACTCATGAAGTTTTTTTTTTTAATTATGGGGTTTTACGTGCCAAAACCACTTTCTAATTATGAGGCACGCCGTAGTGGAGGACTCCGGAAATTTCGACCGCCTGGGGTTCTTTAACGTGCACCTAAATCTAAGTGCATGGGTGTTTTCGCATTTCGCCCCCATCGAAATGCGGCCGCCGTGGCCGGGAATTCATGAAGTTTCTACGGCAATATCCGTTAACGAACGAGCACACGGAAGTCTCAACTTCTTACTCCTCAAACGGGCAGATAAAAAAAAAAAGTTTTGCTCACCACTTATTCTATACGTTCCTTAACGTTATGTATGTTCCTTAGTTCACTTTCTAATGCTTTCAAAGTCAGTTTGACATTCATTCGAGACAAATAGGACAAGATTGCAATGAACAATTTATCCTATATTTTTTACCTCAACTTTGCCAGTAACCGGGGCAATCACGTTTTGTTTGTAATATTCATGTAACATTCAGTGGTGCCCCGTGACCATCGCTATTATTGTACCGAGTACCCTGTGCCGTGACTCCCGTCATACACGACATCGTCTCCGTCGCTCCCACATTGCCTCATCTGCACCACAGCTACGTGACGTCACGCATGTCGCACGACGTCAACCCTACCATTCTTACTTTGCCACCGATATTTAGGGTGCGTCCCAATTCCGGCCAGCATCGGAGACACTCTACGCAGGCAGCTCAGGAGACAGCCGGAGGCAGCTTCGAGGCCACGTAATGGAACGCGTTTCGGGCCGTCTGGAAGACATATGGAACGGCTGACTCTTACGAAGCACGTGACACCACCGCGCGGCGACAAGAAAAAGTTGAGAAAAGCAAAGATTATTTCTGTATTTGAAGTATTTGCGCCTGCGAACATATGAAAAACGCGAGGTAGCTCACATTAAGGGCGCAGGACAGCGTATATACGTTTCGTTGTGCGCAGACAACCTCCCTGTCAGCTTTCCACATGGAGGAAGGAAAAATATAGGAGGCAGCATGCATTACGTCACGCAGCCTTGGCAAGCGAACGCTCCGTGAAGCCACAGCGGTGGCCCAACACGTGATCTCTTACGTCGAGATCACGGAGCAAGAATCGAGATTTGCTGAGACGTTTGGTTCCCAGTATAGCTATGGCAGTTTCCAGTAGCTATGCCAGCTATGCACTTGTTCGGCTGTCGTGCCGTGGCTCTGCATGCAGAGCAGGAACAGTAAAACCAGCCGCGCACTTTGACGTGCGATCACGTGTTGGGCCGCCAGGTCGGCTTCAATCGCGTTGCGGTATGCTCCCTCCTATCTTTTTTCCTTCCTCCATGGCTTTTCAAGCGTCCTGCTCAGTCGCCATCTTGTTTGGACAGGAAAGTAGCCTGCATCGTTTCTGACTTAGATGCTGTCTTCGCGAAGTTGTCTACTTTGGCGTCTTCGTGAGAATTGGAACGAGACTTAAAAGATGGCCGCTGTCCACTTAGCCGTCTACGGCGAGTATTGGAACACAGCCTTACATACACCGGGACAGCACTTCTGTCACCGGGGATAATGCTACGTGCGTTCGCCTCTTCAAAGATGAGCACGGTCGCCCGACGAAGAAAGCGGCGAAATGGCCCTTTGCTCGAGCCGCGAGCTACATTGGCCAGCGCTGCCATTGCGTTTGTAAATATATCCTGTATACAGCCTTCAGTATAATCACTGCTTCAGTCGCGTACCAATAAGGACGACTCGAATTATGTACAGCTTTTGCAGGCACCAAACTTTCTCGGTGCGTTTGCGTCCGGTTAACATGGAAACTCGCCGCTTGGACTTTGGGCAGTGGGGAAACTCACAAAGCACGTAGAAATACATGTCTTTTTTGCGTCGTTATCAAGGACAGCATCGGTACGGACAAGACCTCATCTAAATTGGCGTAGCCTGAAGTCCCAAGCCACTATAGCGGCGAAGCGCGAGCGGCGTGCCGCCGGAGACAACACGCACCGCCGTTCACACGACCACGACGAGCTAGCGTCGGGGCGCTCCGGAAGCGTACTTTCCTTCTGGGAAGAAAAAGGAAGCGTACAACTGAAACATCTTTCGTTCCGATATTCGTTCCGGTTCGGCGAAAACGGTCCCGTTCTGGTTCAATCACGGAGCGCAAAAATAACGGTGCAGACCGGTTCGAACCGTTTCACGTTCGTTTGCATAGCCGAAGAAGATCTATAGGAAAAGAGCCCCCATATGCTTATTTTATACAGAACTTCACGGCCCTCCTGAGCTGCACGAAAAGAATAAAGAAAGGTGCCCGTTCTCTTCTTCGGGTCATCGGAACACACACACACACGCACGCACATGCGCGCACACACACACACTCGCACACACTCTGCTTGACTCACAATGGCGTACACCCCTGGTTTCCGTAATCACGAGGCGTCATGACGTCATGGTACATTAACTCGGACTGTTCCTGCGGTAACTGCAGCTACCACGCGCGGGCGGAGTACTCTCGTGCAAGACATTGTTTTTATGAGCAGAGTCACTATACCTGGTCTACTGTTACACGCCGTCAGCAAATTTTGCGCTCCGCCATAATGTCAAGATAAAGTCGATGACGCCAGATCGGGCATTCTGAGGCCGACCTTGGCCTACCGCATTAAGATATCTCATATTTTCTAAGTATATTTTCTAAGTGTATTTTTTACGCGCAACAAGCGCGTGGTAGAGTTTATACGACCTGGAAAATATGTTTCAGTTGTCCTTTACACTGACGCCACGCTACAGTCATAACCGGCCTTTAGTATTAAAAAAGAAAGTAAACAACGACAGCTTCTGAGAATCGAAAATTACGCCACGTGATAAGCCTCCTGAACGTCAGAAAAAATTAACTGAAGAAAACACCTCTCCTAAAGAAAGAAAGAAAGAAAGAAAGAAAGAAAGAAAGAAAGAAAGGAAGAACGAAAGAAAGACCCTCGAGCCCCGTGTATGCCGCAGAAACAGCAGCATACTGCTGAGATGAGGTCACCTCTGTGGCCACGAGTGAGAAAATGGTGAAGCAATTAGCCAAGAAAGGGAGAGAAATAAAAAGAAAGAATGCGAACAACGCCACGCGGCAGTGCGACAAAGGTTGCCACTTGGATGCTGAGAGGCGGATTGAGGCGCTTCGAAAAACTCAAAAGTTCGGGAAGCCTTCTAACTTCGTGCGCGGTACATACCGCTTTACGCTTTGTTTCGCTGACGAAGTACGCCAACTCAGCGCTGAAAGGCCGAGATTAGAGCCTCCAGGCCTGAAGCGCAGGCGATTTGCGGGCATTGTGGAAGACAATCGTCAAGGATCGTCCGGTCCGAGTTCATGCGTTGCAAGTGGTCAGCGGGAGCTCGACTGCACCTACGCCGAAGTGCTCGTGCTTTGAACTGCCGGCGCGAGACATTTCCCGAGGTGCTTTTTTGTGGAAGCGTGAAAGGCGAGGGCGCGTGAAAAGTGCTCGTTAAGGCGTCCGCGCACGCAACAGAAAGTGAATAGCGCGGCTATGCGTCGGGAGGCACCCGGAGAGGTGGCGCGTCGGCTGAGACCCCTTCTGACACAACGTCGAAGGGCGGACTCGCCTCCTCGATCCACGCCCGCACAAGATGAGTACCTTCTGGACACGTGCGCACTTGACTCTGTGTGACGCCGCCTTCCCTGTGTGTCCGTTTCCTTTCCGCCTATACCCGTCCTTGCGTAGACTGAGAGCCTGGCACGCACGCATGCACGCACGCACTGGCTGCTGATCGGGAAATGTGCGAAAAAATTG
Source organism: Dermacentor andersoni (assembly GCF_023375885.2). Lineage (NCBI taxonomy): Eukaryota > Metazoa > Arthropoda > Arachnida > Ixodida > Ixodidae > Dermacentor > Dermacentor andersoni. The sequence continues at coordinate 143,106,035 of NC_092817.1, read as the reverse complement.
TTCGAAACATCAACGAATTTCAAGGCACAAAGTACGAATTTCTCAGAACTAGTGCTACGCACAATAGTTCTAGCAACACATTATGCTTAAGTACCGGCATTCTGCAATTACAAAGTAGAGCACTGCACGAGCCTTTTTTTTTTTTTTTACACCCAGGCCCGCCCCGAGACCGAAAGTGCTATGCGGCGGCCCGTCCAAGCCCGCCTCGGTAGCTTCAAAGCTGACCCGTACCCGGCCCGGGCCCGAAACATTTGGGCCCGGCCCGACCCGGTCCGGTTCGGCCCGTTAGCCCTCGAGCGTAAGCGAAGCCTGGTACAATTCTCGGTAATTGGGAAGACACCATCCGCGGCACAGGACATTTTCTAATGATAGTTTTGACTGTGTTAGGATTTCGTCTGGCGTTGTTGCTGATAAATGAAAAGGTAAAATGAAAAAGAAAATAATATACATTCAACGCATTACGCTCGTGCGTCAACGTGCGATATGAAAGCCTGTGCTATACTTGCAGAATAGTTGTGCCGTCCTCCAGCTTGCCCGATGTTGGAGAGCACGTGATCAAAAGATAGGTATATACAGTGGGAGCGAGGAGCGGCGGCAAAGTGAGCGCGCGTTAAGGAGAGGGAGGAAGAGGTGAGCGCGTTTCTCCTCCTCGGCCGTAGCACAGGCTGTGCATCGCTGTCCACTGGGCTGAGCCCACTCTGTAGATTCTGTGGGGAACTAGCGACACTGAATCACATGATATGGGACTGCGAGGAACACAAGCCTCCTCCTAACCTGATGGCCTCTCCCTCACCTGAAGCATGGGAGGCGTGCTGCGCAGTTCTAGCCTGGACACCCAACTCCAGGCCACAGAACGAGCTGAAGAGCTCGCCATCAATTATCGATTGACGGCCATCTGCCCCACCTGAAGAAACCACGCCTAATCACCCCGCCTAACGCTGAGGAAATAAAGTTTTTTCAATTTGGTAGGCAGTTTTCAAAAGTCACCAATAGCATACTCAGCCTATTACGGGCCTAAAGGAGACCCAGGCCTATTACGGGCCTGAGCGAGATCCGGGCCTGGCCCGAGCCCGAAGCTCCTTGGCCGATCCCGGCCCGGGCCGCAATAGAGATAGCTTACCCGACCCGAGCCCGTGCAGTGCTGTATTACAAAGTGCCACGTTGTGTCAATATTTAAAAAAAAAACGATATTTTATTATTATATCAATAGAGTTGGCGATTATCGCTCAAGTCCCAATGCCCGCCACTGCTACGAAACATGGTCAGCAAAAAGAAATATCACGCTGCTTCCATTGGTTAGCTGTCTTTTTTTAACTAGTTAGTGAAGTCCTGGTACCTAACTATGCAGAAATAAATTAATATTCCGGCTGTATATATATGCGTCTGCGTTTGACTACTCGATAACCGATGTTATATTCGATACTTACTATTGGTTTTCAGTTCGTATTCGATAAAGTCGATATTCGGCCACCGCTAATAGAAAGACAATACAGTCTGCAAGCAGTCTATATAGACCGCCTATAGACAGCCTACAGACTGATTTCTGATTGGAATGGCTGATAGCGCCGAGTGCAATGCCTGCGGTGTCGAGGAAACCATAGAACACCTACTGTGCTACTGCCCATCTTTTGAAAATGAGAGGCAAGACCTCTGCACAGCTCTCAATCAGCTAGATCGAAAGCCGTTCACCTTGAACAAGATCTTGGGACCATGGCCTCGCATATCGCAGCTACAAAAGGCCACAAAAGCGCTGCTGCGATATTTGACAGCGACCGGATTGAGTCAGCGTCTGTGATCCGGACTGAGTGACCGACTGATATGTCCAGTGGACCTTCTATATTTCCGTCCCCCTTTCCCTTTCCCCAGTGTAGGGTAGCCAACCGGGCTCAGTCCTGGTTAACCTCCCTACCTTTCATTTATCATTTTCTCTCTCTCTCTCTCTACAGACTGCCTAGATCTATTTTGGTAAAGGATATATAAACAGGTTTCATGCAGCATAGATGCATCCGTTGCAGTATAGTGCTTCTTAAAGCGCCATGCAGGAGAGACTCGCACTGAAAGCTACTCGGTGTAGCGGCTCACGGAACCCACTGAGACCGCTGTACTGACCCGGCCGCCCGGCAAATGGACTCTCAAGGTCGCGCGTATATATTATATATATATATATATATATATACCGTACACTATACGAGTTCCTGTGAAGCGACAGAATCCTCGAGGGACCGCGCCGGCTCCATCCACGACTTCGACGTAAAAGGTAAACACTGCACTTCCTTTCGGTACGCTCGAATTGTCGCAAAGAAAGAGTGCGCTCGCTGTGGAGCAAAAGACAAAATGTCTCTGCGAAGTAAGTAAGCTAAATAAAGCGAAGCTCGAGGATAGGATGGGCAGGGGAAACAGCGTCGAGCTATATACCAAAAGGGAAGCCAACGAAATAAAAATAAAAATGTTTAGCCTATAGTGGCTTCCTTCAGGATCCCTCATTTCGAAAACCCCTCGTTCCACATATACGCTTATTTCAAGTTTCTTTTAAACACGCCGCCGCCTTTACGTAACTCCCTGTCACGCGGCTTATAAAGGAGATCCTCTTACGCTTTCTTTCCGGCCGAGTGCTCGTCGCTCGTTTTATTACAGTTGCCATCTGAACGCTCTCTTTAAAAAGGCTAGCGGAGTGCACTCGGTCTATAGGCTTACCGCGAAGCCAGTGCCCACTCCCGCGAAGAAACAAGAACGCGGAGGCCTCGTCTGTGCGTTGTAACTCCTTCGCATGTGTTCTTTAGATACCCTCGGGCCTTTTACGGGATAGTGTTATTTGCTGATATCTCATACAGGACGCAAAATCTGTCGTCTGAGCTGTGCTATAAACTTCACAGAGTGCGTGTATGTGGGGTACGTTGAAAAGGCGAGTAATATAGACAGAATTAAGACTGAAAAACCAGAAACACAGCATTTTAGAGGGAAATCATTTATTATTATTATTATTATTATTATTATTATTATTATTATTATTATTATTATTATTATTATTATTATTATTAAAGCCGCAGTTCCTTTGACTGAACGAACCTATTGCATGTACGCAGCCAAATACCGTGAGGTCGACCCTTAACATGCTGTATATGTAAGTTATACCAATTCTCACTTGCGAGTGTACCAAGATCAGCAGGTTCTTCTTAGGGACGTTTCATTCCATTTATTACCACCTTGAAGGCCCGAAGGCATTACAGAAATGTGGGGGGGGGGGGGGGGCAATTCGAACAAGTGTAAAAGTGGTTATAAAAGTACAAATAAAGCCAACAACCACACACGTTGTTGAATTTGTACAACTTGAGACACTCAAACAAAAATTACAAAAGTAGAGAAGCAACACGGCATACATACGCGAAAAAATACACAAGGTGGAAGGGTCTGGTAGAGGCAGACTCTAGAGAGTGGTTTGTGATGTAAACGGTGAACACTGGGAGCAGAAAGTTATTGAAAGTGATGTGTTAGGTGTTCGCGAAATTTTTTTGCGCTCAGTATGCAGGTAACGAAGTGGTTAGGGAGCGCATTCCAAAAAAAGATTGGATTAGGGAAGAAGGAAGTGGTGGTGGCTGTTGAGCGGCCGGGTAAACGTTGTATGGCAGAGCTGTGACTTATGCGAGAGTAAGTTCGAAATGGTGGTTTAAGAAGGCGGTGAGTTGAACGTGGATTGTAAAAAAAAAAAAAAGGAGTGAAGCAAAGAAAGACGTGATATGAAGCGGCTTGACTGCAGTGTTGGCAGACAGATTGCTTGCTTCAAGGAAGTGACGCTAGTGAACCGTCGATATTGTGAGGTGTTGAAGCGGGTGGTTCGGTTTTGGACGGATTCCAAGGATGCGGCTACGTAATCTTGAGACAGACAGCAGAAGCAAATTCGAGTTGAGGACGGACGAATGTCACGTATGCTAGCTTCTTTTTAACTTCTGGGGATGCGTTTTCCAAGTTTCTTCGTAGAGACCCAAGTGAGCGTGCAGCTTTACGAAGTATCGTTTCGATGTGAGTTACCCAAGAAACCGATGACGTCGTATGACGACGGAGGTACTTGTAAGATGAAGTGGCGCTGATGTTGACAGAGATAATGTGGTAAGTGGATTGGAGGGGACTGTGCTCTTCGCTAATTTGCATTTAGATAAGTTAAGGGGCATGTGCCATTTTTCGTGCCATGACGAGATGGTATCGAGATCACGCTGCAGACAAAGAACATCGTCAGAGGAGTTAACAGCGTTTTAAACTACACAGTCGTCTGCGAATAGCCATAGTTTGCAATGTATGCTAGTAGGTAAGTTATTCACATAGATTAGAAATTATAACCAAGGGGACAAACAGGCGCCCTGAGGGACTCCCGAAGTCACATTGGTAAGAGGTGAGCTGTGCGCCCGGATATGAATTGTTCATTCCATCTGAGTAAGCTGTTGCAGATTCCAAGCGTAGATAATTTTTCCAGTAAAAGACTGTGTGCCACCTTGTCAACAGTGACTGATTGATTGACTGTCGGCGATAAAATATTCGGAAAATATGCTTGACCAGCAGCCGAGGAGTTCGACTGAACGCTTTCCACGAATGCGGCATACTTTCCAGTAGATGCGGTATACACTTATGAACGTTCGGGCGTATAGATCTCTCCCTGCGTATGTGCAGTACGGATATACATGCATTTACAGGCACCTTTACATACGCACACACTGGCAGGTGTGCGCCTTAAAGATTTGATGGGGCGTGTGTTCACGACTGCAAATAATGTATTACCATATGTCTGTTCGCCTTAGATCGTACTGCGGGATAAGTGCGCGCATGTTTTCTAGTCTCCGTGTTTATATACGCATATGGTTTCATGACATCTGTTCTGGTTACTTCATTCGTCCACCTTATCGCCTCAGCAAACAGGCGATTTAGATAATTGCAGAAGATTCTCGTAAATTCGACACCGACTGACGGACAGAGAATCGATTGCGCAGTGAGAGAAATTTTGACGCACAGAACATAAGGCACACAGACATTTCGTCAAAGTGAAAAAAAAATAGAGAGAGGGAAAGAAAAGGTAGGAAGGTCAACAAAAACAGATAATCCGGCTTGCTACCTTACAATGGAGGTAGTGTGGCAACAACGGTACGAAGGAGATAGGGGGAGGGGCACCGCTCGCGTATGCACGACCACAGACGTCGACACAAGCTAGCGGCAGTAAATACCACAGGTCGCTTCCAAGTAGGGAGAATAACGCGTCCGAGAATAACGCTGCAACAAGCACAATAACGAACGGGCGTTCGTCTCTGTACTCTACAGGACAGCAACAAAGAATGCGTTTGAGTATCTCCGAGCGACCCCAAGTCACCACACACAGTAGCCTCGGCAGATCCCGTTAAAGTTGTCAGCAAGAAGTGCTAAAGAAATAAAAGGTAAAATGCAAGAAAAAAAAAAGAGTGACAATGAGACATAAAGGGTTATAAAAGAATTGCGAGCTTTTAGTAATCGTCGAGCTTTGTGTGGTCCTCCCTATACAAGGGAGATCCGGCAGACAGGCGACAAAAGTATCTATAGGGTAATAGATCGTGCTGCCGGTGCGTTTGCATTTGGTGTCGTACATAAATGGGACCCGCCAGTTTTACTGCATTAGCCGATAAGATCGAGTTTCGCGTGGACGATTATCAGACAGGGGCCTTTAACGCACGCACGCAGGTTTTCGCCAAGAGCGTTATTCTTTGTTACCCTTATCCGTGTATATCTTTCGTCATTTGGAAGGTAGCAGCGTATTAAGTGAAGCACGCCTGCACGGTGAAGGGCCGTGCAGGCGCACTTTCTATTTCAAGGGGGATAAAGTTCACAGCAGACTTCGCCAAAGAGAAACCCGCTTGTAACGCGTCTAAGATCGAAACTAAAGTGACCATGGGATAAAGTACAGCGAGGAAAGGCAGTAGTAGCGACGATGTTGGTACCTTTCTCAAGTATACTGAGCAATAAAGTGAAAAATATTTTTAAAAAAAGGAAGTAGTGCGAATAGTGGAAAGACGGTGCTGCGCTAAATGGACGTATTGACAGAGCTGAGCCCTAACACTGCTTTATTCTTGGGACTGAGATTTCACCGGAGGTTGGCAAACTCTAACGAGGCCCTAATGATACGAGGGAACTTATCCTGCTGAAAAAGCCCACGACACGGACAGATGTGGAGGGCACTGGACCTTCCTAATCAGGGCAAAAGACAGGAGGCGAAAAAAAGAAGAGGAAAAGAGAGTGCGGGCGCCAAGTAGCAGGTTCAGAGTTAACGTTCGCTCTTCGTCAGCGCTCGAGAGACTTCAGCAAAAAGCGCGAAGCAGAGGCGACGAGGCAGCCCTAGGCTGGCGCGAGAAACTTGAAGACGACGACACCTTCTTTGAAATCGTTTTCTCGCTGCGCAGACAGTTACCAATGAGCGGCAGCGGACCGCCGAAAAACACGAGTCTAAATTGAGGACGTATACTCAGGAGCTCGAATTAAGAGAAGCGGAAAGGAAAGGCTCCTGGTGAGTGCTTTGAGCGTAGTGTACGTGTCCCGAGGCTCTCAATACGACTCGAAAACGCGTCGCCATTTTCTGTTTCGTTGTAAGTAGACTGGGAGGGTTCTTCCCCGAGAACTTTCAAGCACGTGCCGAGAAAAAAACAGGTTCATGTAATAAAGGCATGAAAAAAAAAATTCAGAAATAGAAGCTTTCTAGTAAAAGAAAAGAAATGAAAAAAAATACACGTGCAGGTTATTGAAGAAAAAAAAAAGACAAGCCGTAGAAAGAAAATTATGATACATTGGAGGCGATGAAAATTAAAGCTATTTCTGCCAACGCGAACGAAGTTGCAGTACACTTTGTGAGATGGCATAAAAAGCTCATCCCAGAAAAGTTTCACGCTATAACACGTCCCACCGTATCGTTATGCGGTGGCACGGGTCTTCAGCGGTGTACTGTATCGTTTCACGAGATATACTGCCGCGAAACACATCATTTTCGCTTTGTGGCACCTGAATCATACGGCGAAAGATGTGTGCACCCAGTTCCAAGTCTCGTACAGCGAGGTCGAAAACTAACCCTGCTAGAAGTTCGCGGTTCGAAAATGAATAAATTCGACGAAAGCCGAGTATCCCATCGCGTGGGAACTTGGCGGGCCTTCTTAGATCATACCGACGAACCGGATCTATTCCATATATTAAGCTAGGAAATTGCGGAACAGAAGCCATCCTGAGGTTGCTACAGTCCCGGATATCTCAGTGCTCAGCGAACACGCGGAGAACGCAATGTAACCGGATACTATGAACTTCTGCGGTGCATTTGCTTAATCTATTCGAACGTACTCAAAAGAAGAGAAATATGAAAAAAAAAGGCAGGCTAAACTGCAGTTGAAGTCCACATAACGCGAAGCATGTATTCTTGATTTGTAGGGAACGGTAGTATATGAATAATGTAACTGTTGTGTAGCGAATGGTTATGTAGAGGTTAGGGGTGTGCGAATAATGTTTTTGAGACAGAATCCAATATGAATCGAATTGTGCCATAAGCGAATCGAATATCGAATACTTTTCGAATAATGAATAGCCGTTGTCAAAATTAATATGTTAGCAAGTTGACGTCATTACATAGTACGCTATTATGCGTTGTTTATTAAAAGCACGAATGGAGCACAAGGAGCAAACAAGCTGTTTCTTTGCACGCACAGAGCTCTTCAGAGACTGCGAATGATCATTCTAGAGACTGTAAAGTATGGCTACCTAAGTGACGTAGCCTGCTACACTACACAAGTTCTCATGCTTTATGTCTACACTATGCCCGCAAGGGTGAAAATTTAAAGCACTTTAGTTCCAAATTTATGTTTATTTGGGTGCAGGTGACGTGCAGAAATGTTCGAAAAGTATTCAAAAATATTCACATTTACGAATAGTGACTATCCGATTCGTTATTCGAATGTTTCGAATATTCGCACGCCCCTGGTAGATGTTATAGGCGGTAGTGTTTAAATATGTAATAAGTAAGGCAGACTGTTTGCAAAGACAAAATACAAGATTGAAAACAAACTAAATATCAGCGCCGCCTACCTAGTCGCTCCTGTGGCAATCGCCGGGATTGGCCCACGAAAACGAGACGGAGATAGGCTCGCCCGCCAAAAAGTGGCTGGACTTGGGAGTAGAATGCGACGCATTAAAAAAAATCATAAGCGAGCAGATTTGGCTGCAAATACTGCCGCGGTAAACTTCTGAATTCACTTTCCTGCAGCCGCAGTAGATGAGCCACCCCAAAGAGTTTGTTCAATTCATCTATTTCGAGTGAAGTACGAAACACCCGCCGTGATGACGCAGTGGCTTTGGCATTGCGCTGCTATAAGACCGAGGGCGCGCAGGCAAATCCCGGCCGCGGCGGCCGCATTTCGATGGCTACGAAATGCAAGAACGCCCGTGTACCGTGCATTGGGTACACGTGAAAGAACCCACATAGAAATTGGTCTAATAGGAAAGCTTTAAAAATTGCACACTTCCTATACAAAAGCCTAAATTTACCCGCCCTGTCACCTGTAAATATTAGTATCAGGTCCACTCGGACATTTCATATTTACTTTTATCGTCTTTTTCTCCCACTCTTTTCTGGAATCTTTTAATCCCATTCCCCATCCCTATACAAAGTAGCATGCCAGCGGTTATATACGCGCCGGCAAAATTCTCTGTTTTTCTAATAAAGAGCCCCCCCCCTCTCTCTCTCTCTCACATAGTCGAAATTAATCCGGAGTCCCTCACTACGGCGTGCCTCATAACCATATCGAAGTTCTGGCACGTAGAACCCCAGAACTTTTTGCAGCGAAGCTGTATATGCCTAGTTCAAACAGACGTTTGGGCTAGTTGGTAAGACATATTTGGAACGGAACAGCGCGGTTTTCACGGGGACAAGCAGGGAGAAACGACACGGACGTCCGTGTCGTTTCTCCCTGCTTGTCCCAGTGAAAACCACGCTATTCTGTTTCAAATATGTATATCCCTAGGCCAAACGCTCTCGGTCCGACCACAGAAATGCTCCGGCAGAATGTGCGGCGCGCCATTGGCTACGCCGATAGTGACGTCGTTTCTGTCTCGCAGCAGAGTGCGTGCGCAGCAGTGTCTCTCCAACTAGGACGACCACGCATCGTTCGTTCTCCCGAGGAGCAGCTGGCCTACGAGCAACAGCGCCGAGCGCAAGACAGGGAGAGATCTCGTCGGCGTCACGCCACAGAACACACACACACACACACACACACACACACACACACACACACACACACACACACACACACACACACATACATACATACATACATACATACATACATACATACATACATACATACATACATACATACATACATACATATATATATATATATATATATATATATATATATATATATATATATATGTATATATATATATATATATAAACTCGGCCTATAAACACCTATAAACGCATCGGCCGAACGTTGGGCCCGCGATGCGAAGCGCAAGCGGCAATGTCGGGCCGGCCGATCCGGCGGCCGAACTAGTTCGCGAAGCGGAGCTAAAAAGCTGCAACCGGGTGACGTCGGGCCGAGGATCCGGGGTTCAAAAATGTGGCCCAGTCTTTATATTAAATGAAAGGTGGGGCCCCGGAGTGTCACTTGGTAACCACAGTGCACAACCGAGTCATAAACACTATAAATAACGGATTACGAAACACAAATGCCTAGCATAATTTCAGAAAGTCTTTGATGAACCCGCTGGATTAACACAATAAACCACTAATTGCACCCATCCATGATGGTGATTATGCGAAGCCCACTGTGCGGCATTTGAAATAAACACTGTGATAAACCCAAGCGAAACATGTACTTAACCTCATAAAGAAACACAAAGACGTAACCAATAATTGAGAAAGAGCTTAATGAACCGTCGGAATTAACGCAGCGATAAACACCGGGGCCGCACATTTCAGCTTCGCTAGTTTATGTTCTGTACGGGGTGCATGGGCGATGTTTCCCCCTCACCCCCCTTTTTCTTTTGAAGAACCATACATCTCCCCACCGATCCCACACGTGATAATCCGCATCGTATCTAACGAACTCAGGTCTCGATCCGAGAAGCCCCTCAGCGCTGTATTGATTATATTGCAGAACTATATTAAAGTTGACTACATAGTTTGACTTCGTATAGCGGTGTAGTCGTTTTTACGCTCTGGCAAGTGCGCGCGCAGACATTGAGCACAAATTCGGGGGAGAAGTATGCACAATTATAGGCAAGCGTTGTGAGTATTAGTATAGATGGGGTTGAGATAACGTCCCAACCAAGGTATTTCTAGTAGACAGGGAACGTTTCTGTTTTGGGATGCAACAGCATGTGTCACTCACCCTCTTCCAGAGCAATGGCACAGAAACAGAAATAAAGAAAAAAAGAAGGTTCATCAAGCAGGATTAGAGGAACAAGTGCATCGTTCATTTGTTGCTACTGGTGTCGTTCTCGCGAGCGAATTCCGATGACCGTCCACACCGTGCTTCATCCCCGATATCCCAGAAATTTCAGTAAACAATGTTTTGAAACACTGACGTACTGCAACACGCTATAATTTCGTGGCCCTAATTGATCGCGGATCGAGACTTTTGGGTATATTCGCAGCTAATAAACTTTGCAAGCTCGAGATTGGCTTACGTGGCACTTGACTGACTGATGCATCAGAAGTCGCACATGACTTCTGATGCATCGCGTTTCGTCCATCTCACCACTAGACGTGCACATTAAGTGCACGTTCAAATCTGAATTGAAGACTAAATTCATGCATTAGTGCACTGACAATTGCGACGCAGTTAGAGAAGGAGTAAGATGACAAATCGCATCTAACAGCCTCACTGATAAAGTCACTGCGCGCCGCCTAACGCGCCGAAATATGCCACTTCCTCTACGCAAAGCCACAGAAAAAGATTGCGAGAAAGGCTGGCATGGCGCAAGCTTGAGCAGTTGAGTAAATCGAATGCGCCACGTTTTAGGGGGTGCCACCAGCAGAACTCGCGGGCAAAATAAACTTTTTTTTCGTTTTCGAAACAGTGTTCTTATTTTCCCATTGAAGCACTTACGTGCCCTTAGATGTTGCGACGTTTTCCAATCGCGAAATTCTCCTAAATTAAGGGCGTGCGAAACGAAATGGCTTTACAGTAGTAGTCTCACTAGCCATAATCATCTGCATCATGCCCATCTCTTACTTTATTTTAATGTTTTGCTCCATCACCATATCAGTTCTATCAATGTTCATATGGCAAGCAAATGTGGAGACGCCGGCAACGAAAGCCGCCAACGTTTACGATATAATCGATCGAAAGAATGAATGAGTGAAGTGCGTTCACAGGTTGGTGGCAAGCAGTGGGTGCATGATTATATGGAGCACTAATGAAAGGACTCGATGCCAGAGTCGCGCGTGTTCCGTAAACTCTCGCAGCTCTGCTAGTGGACACCGTTGCATGACGTGCCATGACGTAGTGCAGCAACCAGCCCTCTCCATCCTGCTCTTTCTACGCGGCGTTGGCTGCAACCTTCCTGACGTCGCCTACGAGAACATGATATGCCGACACACACACAAAAAAACAGGAATTGTGCGGAAGCAACGACCAATCTTTCGATGTCTTCGCGCAGCCTCTCGACCTTTCGCCATCTTTGATATCTGATCGCATGTCATCCATGTTTCTGGACTCGCCTTTCTGTACGTCCTTGCTCCTGTCGTCGAAAGCGTGCGGCGCGTGCGTTAGATATCCTGGCTATTTCACTTTGTGTCTCCGACAGTCAATCTTTCCTTCGAACTTCTTGCGCAAGGATACCCGTAGCTCTCAGGATGGCTTCAGCCGGCTTCGTGTGGTCGTGAAAAACATTTAGCGCTGAAATACAAACAGGCCTCCGGCGGTGTTCCTGGAATCACTGGCTGCCAAAAGCGCTTCACCCTGCGGCTTTCTAAACTTCTGCCAAACAAATGATAGCATCTGGCGGAAAAGCAATTCGCTCGCTCGCTCGCTCGCTCGCTCGTTCGCTCGTTCGTTCGTTCGTTCGTTCGTTCGTTCGCTCGCTCGCTCGCTCGCTCGTTCGTTCGTTCGTTCGTTCGTTCGTTCGTCCGTCCGTCCGTCCGTCCGTCCGTCCGTCCGTCCGTCCGTCCGTCCGTCCGTCCGTCTTTTCGTTCACACCCGAGATCTATCAGAAGGTGAGTAAGCGAAGTGAAACTATTCATTCCTTCCGACTAATTCCTCATCGGAAACCACAACCAGGCAGGTTCGTTCTTCCCCATCACACGTTAAGAAGAAACCTGTCCACAAAATCTAACCACACAATAATGCGAAACGAAATATCGTTACTATCGCAGAACGCAAAGTTAAACCGCTGCTTTTACTGTTACGTGGTGCGCATGCATATTCTTTATGTCTTTCTCCCTTTCCATCTATACCTATATACCCCACATCAACCCCCGGATTTTTCTTTCTCTCTCTTTCTTTCTTTGTATTTTTTCTTTTCATCTCTCCGCTGAAGCGAATAGTGGAAGCCAGCATGTCTATATAGGATCCATAGTAGCTGATCTGTCAAAGAATGGGTAGCGGTACACAAGATACAAACTTTTAATACATCACAACCACAAAAATGCACACTGACCTCATTTGCCTGATACGCACAATGCATGAGCGAACGCACCAACTGGACAATAACACGCTCCTTACACTCGGGCGAGTTTGCGTGTGTAGAGGGAAAAGCGAATTAGAGCAAAAAAGCGTGGACAACCCTCGCTAACGGTGCTTTGCCTCCTCTTCTCATCTCTCCAAGTTCCCTCCATCCGAGCAACCTCTTAGCACCGTCGCAAAGAACGCCCCCCCCCCCCCCCCCCTCTCATAGAATAAAAAGGGAACTAACGAAAAAAACTAATACCGCGAACCTGGGGGCATAGGACACTCATCCGCGTAACCCCAAGCCCCAGTAGAAATGAATCAAGCACAAGCTTCACCGCCCACTTAGCCCGTGCACGACGCTCGAGAAGGACGAGTAAGGAGAAGCAGGCCGTGTGACAGTGCGGGTGAAATAGCGAGAGAGATAGAAATGCAAGCATAAGAAATGCGGACGGCGACTGGCGGAACAGGAGGCCAGTTGGAAAGAAAAAAAAGAGGGAAGAAAGAGCACACTGAATGAACGAGAAGACAGCCTTCGCGACTCGGACGACGAAGTGAGCGGGCTGAAACACAAAACAAGAGAAACACCGATCGAACCGGGATTCCCCTAGATTTTCTAACCTGATCCCACGACAGCGGCTACACCCACCTCTATAGGGGGTTCCTCGAGTTTGCTTCTTCCTTATCTTCGTTCCCGATTCAAAGACCGTCTGGCGGGACCTCCCAGACAACACAAACGCTCGAGGGAAAGAGCGCAAAGAGAAGTAAAGAAAGCTGTTAGACAGGGAAAGACGTCCTCGGACAAAGGCGGCGAAAAGGTCGGAAGGGCGTCGGGGATATCGACGCGCCGGGAGCACAATGGCCCACGGTACGCGGCGACGGTGCGTGTTCAACGCTATACCAGCGCTGCGGCAGCCATCCGGCGAAAATCGGTCGTTTTCCCCTCACGCTCTCCCCTTTTCGCGCTGCACATTGGATTACCGAAGTAGGCGAGAAGGCGAAAGGGAAGAAGGCGCCAAGGTTGTCGGAGCCCACGGCGGAACGGTCCCCCTCTCTCGCGCCGGACTCGAGTGTTGCTCGCCGCGAGCGGGATTCGTGCCCGAGTGAAACGGGCCACTTTCGCTTCGTGCGTGGGACAGACGGTACCCACAGCTACAGGAGACGTCGCTTGCGGGAAAGACCCTTTGCCGCGTCTTCAAGACGCGTCGACAACTTTTGCTAACGGTGCTTTGCTTCCTCTCCAAGTTCCCTCCGTCCGAGATTTCTCTCAGCGCTGTCGGTGCGCAGTGTGCGGTGCGTGTGTGTGTGCGTGCGTGCGTGTGGGCGTTGCCATCGTAGCTGATCATTGTTTGGAGGGCTCCTCACTGTTGCGCCAGTAGAAGAGGTTGGGGACGAATATAAGAAAAGAGCCTCCTCTCTCCCTTCTCGCATAGCGGAAAAGGAGGGACCGAGCGAGAATTCGCCAGCTGTCGCGCCGTGGCGGTGGTGCCTTTTTCCCATGGCCCAAGTCCGCGATTACAAAGGGGGTGCTGGCTCTGGCAGCTTCACCGGCACTTTGTCCGCGCTCTTGAAGGAGCGAGTGATTCGGAGCTTTTAAGCAATTACAGCAGACGGTTTGGGCTCTCTGCGTGCTTCTTTACGAGGGTCAGACTAGGTCAAGCAAGCATCGACAGATGTGGATCTATCATTAACAGCTGCTAGGGAATCGCGCCATATCTATAGGATGCGCATGTCGCAGACACGTATACGGTAAGGCGTGTACACGCAAGAAAACAAAAGTATAGTGCCGACGGGCACTGCAGAGAAAACCTGGAATTATTAGAGAGCTAGTAGCGTGTCAGTATTTCAATTACCGTTTACGGATCATCGGATGCGTAGACGGGAAACAGCAACGCCGGTCGCGACATCTTGTGACGCAGTATTTAACCAAAATGCATCGTTCAATGTTATGACGGGCTGGACCCCGCTTATCTGCTGGTATATATATATATATAAAATCGTTTTTTGTACAGAGACAAGTGCCTGCACCAAAAGAATTTCCAAGGCGTTATAGTTGATAACAGTATCTCAAGAAATTGCAAAGAGCGTTGCTGTTTTCCAGTTTACCAGACGCTTCTTCAGGCGCACGTGTATGCTATATTGTACGGCTGTTTTATTCGCTACATGAGTAAATCACCTCGGTAGTTTCCATGCTGAGGATGCTTCTGCAGCGTCCATAGTGGAGTCGTAATACAGGCGCGCTTAACATTTAGCTTTATGCGCCATATAAATATGCGTGAAATAAAATGTCAGATACGAAAATGTAGGCAGCGGCATTTGCATTTACGTACAACACAGTATCGGTTGCGCTGGCATGCTATAAAATATTTACGTGCTATGTACGAAACGGTCCTATGAGTAAGGCAACACTACAACCCTCGCACTTATTTAACCACATATCGGTCAGATTATAGGGGCAACTAATAATAAGAAATGTCCTTGCACGAGAACGAGCTGGTTCCGTCTTTAGCATCCGTTATCCCCCGCAGACATGAAATTTGCAGCTTATTACACAAAACGTTCAAAAATATTAAGAAAACAAGAATGCCATAATCCACTCCGGAACGGACGAAATTTTTGCTGCCAAACTAAATAAATATAGATATGAAAAATCCCGCAGAGCCCATCTCACGACGGCTGTCGACGTTAATGCGACTAGTAGTCAAACAATGCAGCGACGCGCTATGTCGTCGCGGCCTAAACGCGTTACGCATATGAGCCGTGTACTCCAGCCGGGCTCGGCTCTCGCGCTTCCCTTTGGACACGCTGCGACATCTAGCGGCGCGCCCGTGAAGTCCACCTTCGTTTGCGTGGCCTCCGAGATTCCGGCGGCGGCGCGTCGGTGCGTACGTACTAACGCTCAGAATCAATCCCGCGCGGCCCGCGGGTTCATGGCCCAAGCGCTAAAGCATCGGGCTGATGTGCTTGAGGAACACGTTTGACACGTGTTCGAATACTAGATAAAGCTAGATAGACAGACACAAAATAGTTGAAGTAGGCTAATAATCCTAATCGCATTAAAAACAAGGCAACGAAAAAAAATGGAAAGAAGAAACGCAGCACAGCATGCGCAGCTTATCCCCGTCTGCGGTTCCATACGCTGAATCAGTGCTCTTCCGCAGATCTAATACTTTGCGTCCATTTGAAATCACCTTTACTGATGGATTAAGCTTGTTCAAAGGTTCTGACGTAATAGTTCAGCGGAAACCCGAGGTGGAGAGAAGTAATTAATAACGGGAAAATGAGACTTCCACCCAATCGTAGCAATTGCTACAAAGGAAACCCACACGAGTTGATCGAAAGAAAATCCTCGCAGTTGAAGTTTTTCTTCAACTGCGAGGCTTTTCTTTCGAGGAACCCGTATGGGTTTCTTCTGTAGCAATTGCTACGATTGGGTAGACGTCTCATTCTCCCTTGATTAATTGTGGCCGTCTGCGAAAGAAAATAGCGTGGGAAGGCCTCCCGCTCGAGCGCGCTGCTCCACTTATCATCAAACTCACCGCCAAGTTCAGTGTTGGCACGAGGGAATGCAAGGCGAAGTACAGGCCATCAACCAACCAAGCCCGGAACGAATCATTGCTCGTTCAATTCCCATGCTAAACGCGGCTTCCCTACGAAACTCCTCCGCCCGGTGGGCGGGTCGCGATAAGCACCCACCGTAACGGACCGAGCGGGAGAAGCAGAAGACAGTGAACGATGCGATGCTGGCTTCATCTCTTTCGAGGTCCCGCGCGGTCGACAGCTGCGACCTCAACCGCGGCGGCGCCTCTCATCTCGAGACCACTGCGATCGCAACTTCAAGAAGGGCCGGGCAGGCCTCCAGTCCTGCGGGCCACCGAGTCGAGGACGCGAGGGTGCATAACAAAGCCGAAATCCGTAACGCCTCGCAAGCACGGAGACGGAGCAGCAGGCGGCGCCCAAGAGCGGCAGCGGGCAGCCGAAACTGTCGGACAGGACCACAAAGGGAAACGAACCGAGAGACTCGCGAGGGAGGGATAAAAGGCGAGGCGATAAGCGAGAGGGGAGAACAAGGGGAGATCGTAGTCGTGATAACAGTTACAAAAATAGAAGATCAGAAAAAAAATAAACATAAGGCAGAAAGAAGGGGCCCGCGGCGGCCCATTTGAAACAGGTGAATGGAAGTGAAAGCAGGAGAGAGGGCGAGCAAGGCCAAGAAAGAAAGAAAAACCGAAAGAGGAAGAAGAAGGCATTACGTAAGCGGCTGCGAGACAATGACAGATCTAAGGGGACCTCGGAGGCCGGAGGAATCGTCACTAAATGTATATATACAAAAAAGAAGTAAACTAAATGGTGCAAGCGTAAAAAGTGCAAGCGCGCAAGATGGAGCCGACGGGGGAAATGTTAGCGAAGGAGCCGTGGGGAAACGACGAAGAAAAGAAAGTAACAAATCTGGCGGCGAGACCGTGGGAACCAGACGCACCGCGAGAACAGCTCGCTTTCTCCGGCTGTTCGTTCTCCTCCGCTGCGCGAGTAGCCTCAGCGTCGGGTCGCGCATCCCTAAAGTGAGGAGGTACCCTTCGTATACTTCCTCGGCGAACAAGGAGTTTCATCCGGCGGTGTCCGCTTGTTCGCCGGCGCCCTCGCCGACCCTCTATTTGAACTAGTGGGTCTGCCCCCTCTCTGCGCACACCGGGTAGGTAAGATTTGAGAAGGTGCCGAACGAATTACACGCCCCAATGCACCGACCATCTTCGATGGTTGGACAGACAGAAGGAGACAGCCGCAGTTGCGTGCACCACAGCATGAGCTTGGCGCTCCGCTCGGTGGATGTTGTGTCACGCTGATCTGCGCACTCATGCGACGCTAAACGAGTAAGTGCGAGCAGCAAAGGCCCTTCGTAGTGCTGCGTGGGTGTCCTCTTGGTCACTTACGGTAATTACTTCTTGAATACTTAAGTTACTGTGGCTGAAACTCGCCAAATATGCCCTGCGCTCACTGCAAGGTGCGTTGTACTCAAGGACTGAGGATTCATTTTGGCCGTTCGCCCCGTCGGAACGGGGACACCGCGGCCGGAAATCTACGTCACGACTTCGTATACTCAGCAGCAAAACGTCATAGCCACTAAGCTACCGCAGCGGGTATAGAACTTCAGGTGGAATTCACAAAAAAAGTTATTTTTCGTAAGAACATTTTGCCATTTGCCGGCCGCCTTTGATAATAATATGCTTGCTATAGCACTTGGCCAGCGGCTGTTTTTTACAAACAGCGCACGAAGCGCTTCATGAAAACAGGTTATGATTTGTAGGTACATTTACATTGCTGTCATCGGCATTTTCATGCTATCTTGTTCGGAGTATGGTTGATTTACCGACTAAACCGGATACTTTTATGTATGTATGTATGTATGTATGTATGTATGTATGTATGTATGTATGTATGTATGTATGTATGTATGTATGTATGTATGTATGTATGTATGTATGTATGTATGTATGTATGTATGTATGTATGTATGCTTTATTTCCACAAAAATTAAATACAGCTTTGCGGGGGTAAAGTGGGGAAAAAAGCTGCTCGTAGCAGCTTGACGAGCCCCAAATACCCTTAATACAACAAAAAAGAAGGGAGCAGCAGAGCGGAAATACAGTTTTCCCAAGTACTTGCATATTCAAGCACTACAACATATCATGCATACGCATCGCAAATCAGGCGAGGAAGAAAATACAACAAAAGCAAGATGTGAGCAAGCAAGCAAAAACACAAAATTTCACTGCACTTCAAAAGCATATAGGCATTGTACAACTCACATATGAGAGAAAAAATCAAGAATATCAGGAGAAGAACAAGCTGCAATATCAATTTTATTCACAATAAGATCGTTTAATAACCAAGGTAGCCTGGAGGACAGAATTTGTGATCCATAGTTTGTGCGCGATTTTGGTACGTGCCAGTACTCTGGCTTTCTTGTGCTGTATGGAGTTTCGTGTAGTTTTAAGTTAGCCATAAAAGTAATGTACTTTATGTTCTTTTTCTGTTCATATTTATAAGCAAGCACTAAACGATATCTTAACATTTAAGCACTTAACACTGACATCAGTCTCTTCTCTCAATGCATTTACTTTCCTTCCCTCTTTTTCTCTATACGACCAGATCGTTTTCATTGATAGCGTTTCACAGCTTGAGGAATGACCAGCAAGCAATGCTGACACTTGTTCTACATGTGCTCGTATGTAAGAATAATCGCGCAAGGCACCCTCGTTTGACCTGCAAGCAGAGGATTCAATAAAGCGGTTAGGACGCTATCCGAACAGCTGGCCTCAATCGCAACACCATAGGGAATACATTAGTCACAATAAGAAAGAAAGAAAGAAAGAAAGAAAGAAAGAAAGAAAGAAAGAAAGAAAGAAAGAAAGCGCTCTCTCCCGCTGGATAACCAAAAGGCGCTGACTGCCATAACACTCAACGTTTCACACTTGCCTCGATTAAAGGCGCGGACAAGACTCGAAGCTTCAGCGTGGTTATAGTGCTAGTACTTTTTCATTCCAGTATCATCGTGGCATAATTTACCACTGAAAGCTGCCTGTGATTTCGACCACTGCTGCCGTTCGGTCTTGTTGGTGTTACATACAGTAACGATGTGAAGCGCCCGAGTAGACGTCGACAATGGAGGAGGACACGACACGAGTGCTGCTGCGTGAAAGGGGTAAATGTACAGTCAGCATTTCAATCGTTCGCAACGATTTTCGGTAAAACCACTGCTTTCAACTTATCTGCCGTACCTCGTGCCATATCCCACTGGAATGGTCTTCCCGACGATATTGTCACGATAACTGATCGTAAAATATTTCGTGAACGCCTGTGCGTGCTTTTTACATTATCTCCTTCCTCTTATATATCTGCTATGCTTTATCATGCTGTGCTTTGTTTTGTTTTTTAGTTCAGCCACTGTACAGTTGTCTTAGGTTTATTTTTGAGTTGTTTCCATTGTACTTAACAGTTCTTTGTTACATTGCCCCCCCCCCCCCCCTTACTCAATTGCCGACAGGGCCTGTAAGGTGTTTTCTAAATAAAAATAAATAAATTAGCGACTCGTGCTGTCAGCTTTATTTATTTATTTATTTGCTCGCGCGCGCCTTTGTGAAATATCAGACCCGAACTCGCTCAGCGGCAACTTCTTCGCTGCACCGAACTACACGACCATGAGACGCAGCCGTCGAGCTTCTCTTTAGAAATGCGCTCAAGTGTTTTCGTGCACGCCAGCTGTTTCGCAGCATCATCGCGCACGCGTTAAGTGTGCGCGAGAAAAGGGAGAAACCTTGAAGTCACATGCTGGCGTTGTCATTCGTCGCTGCCCGCTCAGCTCTAGTGCCCGATGCGGCGGGGCGCCCAGATTTGTAGCGGGCGCTCGCATGCACCCCTACCGAAGGGGTCGGGGGGGGGGGGGGGATAAAGAAGGGCGCCATTGTGCGCGCAAATTTCCAAGACTGCTGGTTGCCCCGGCGGCGCCGACGGTGCGCGGTTTGACGAACGCCCAGGATGGAAGGCTGTCACGCCTGTGAGAAAACGGGAGGCTGACACCCTCACGCCCGCCCGAACGCTGCGGATTAATTTCGACCATCTGGCACTCGGCGGCAACTTTGGGCCGCTACAACCGAAGGTTGCACAACGCGCGACAGAGGGCGCGGGCGCACGCGCTGTAGCCTGCCTAAGCCTGTCCTTTACCGCGTGGAACCACGTATCACCATGGCCTCCGAGATCACCCTAGCGCTGGGTGATCTCGGAGGCCGTGGTATTACCGACATTTTCAGCGTTACGCCGCCAGGTGTTGGCACGTAGTACATTTCTCGCCGAGCGATGGACAGCGCCGTTATTTACGAGTGAAGAGTTCACCATACGGGATGCAAGCTTTTGGCGCGTGAACATTGGCACCGAGGCACAAGCAAACGAATTCCTACGGCGAACGGCTCTCCTCGCAGCAGTGGACGTCCATCTTGCACCATTTCAGTCCGTTCCTGAAGCAGTAGTAATCCGGCAACCACAGACACTATACAGGATGTCCCACGTAACTTGAGGCAAACATAAAAAAATAAGCAAATGCCCCGTATCTGAGCAGAACCAAGGTAACGTTGTTTGCCGTCGCTTGGAGATACTCATATTAATCTATTTTTTTCTTTCATTCCGCCTAATTAAATAATTACTCTTAATTAATCAACTTCTCAAATATTATAATTAGATTGAAGGTGTCACTGACAAAATGGTAGAGCAACATGAAAAACTCCCGATAGAGCTTTCTGTTGCCTGGTACGTGTTTCATAGAAGTGTTTTTCCAAGCGTGAAAGGAAGCCCGCATATACACACAATATTGCCGCGCGACTGGTCGCTCGAGGCACATTGCCTGTATGTGCGGGCTGCTTTCACGCTCGAAAAAAAAAAAACATTTATGAAGCACGTATCGCTCAACAGAAAGGTGAATCGGGTGTTTTTCATGTTGCTCTACAATTTTCTCAGTGACACCTTTAATCTAATTATAATATTTGAGAAGTTGATTAATTAAGTAAGAGTAATTATTTAATTCGGCGGAATTAGAAAATATATAACCTGAGTATAACCTTGGTTCTGTTCAGTTACGGGGCATTTGTACAATGTTTGGCTCCCTGTATACCAAACGACGCTGTGCAACACGACATATTCAGAACGCATCAGGAATGCCAGTGTTCCAAGTATGCGGCAAATACCCCCGGCGCACTGCATATGCTCACTGGAATCCGTCCAGAGCGTTCTCTTCTCCACAAATTTTAATTCGTGTCCCACCATCCCTTGCCACACGTGGGAAAGCTGGAACACTTCACCCCAAGAGATAAACGCTATACACAATGGTCACCCGTGGCGACCCACATTCAGCACGCTACGTACGCAGCACCACGACCGCGCACCGAGTTGCACTCCGACAGTGACCGCTCGGACTAAGAATCGCTCAGAAACAGTTTTTTTTTCTTCTATCCTGTCGTTCTTATATGGCTACGTTATCATTATTTGTTTCAGTTCCTTCAATATCCACCACCCTCCCGCGGCCGTCAATGTCTTTTTTTTTTTTACTTTTCTATGCAGCAATCATTGTCGTTTCCTAACTCCATTTTTTTTTCTTGGTCATTCGCCCATACTGGGCAGGCTGGTCGCTGTCTATGATCAGACACGATTTCTGGTGTCTGAAAACTTTTGAGGATGTGAGCATACGGGCCCTTCTACTTGCCCCAATCTACGTAGTATCTACGCTAATGCTTTGCCAATATCTGCATCCGTATTTAAGGCTTCGTCGCACCAGAGGCACGAATGTGATACTGGAGAGAAGCAGTCGTACGAGACCGTGGGTTGTGCGTTAACTGCACTAGCTGAATGCAGCTGCACATTAGCAGCCATGTTCAGCAAAGGTTGTGCAAACAGCGGTTTTGAAACCGAATCACACTGAATAAGCAAGTCACTGAATCGAATACACAGCACTACCGAGTAAGGCTGTGCAAATAGCGGTTGTGAAACCGAAGTAAGATGAAAAAATTCCGGCAGAACCCATCTCACGGTGACTGTAGACGTTAAAGCGATTAGCGTCTTGTGGAGTCGTGTATTGGCGTTTAGGGATATGCTACCGCGCACTGCAGCCGGGCTCCACTCACGCGCTTTACTCTGGACACGCTACGCCATCTAGCGGCAGGCGCGCGAAGTCCCCCTGCTTTTGCGTACCGGTGGCGCGCCGGTGCGTGCTATTCCCGAGAATGAATCCCTCGTTGCCCGCGGGCATTCGTGGCCCGACGCTAAAGCGTCAGGATGCTGTGCGTGACGAACCCGAGCGACGCTGTCTTGAATCCTCTCGGCACCAGACCAATTGAAAAGGTTTTTCGTTACAGAGAAAGGGGGTGACGTGACAGGGCACGATGTAGGTAATCTGAAAGGCAATCTGCTTTTCAGCATCTCCTTTACTTGCTTCTCCCGTATTTACGCCACGGGCCTGCAAGTTCATCCTTCAGTTGCAAATTAGCTCCCTCTGTGCGTACGTGCCTCTTCATTCGTGCTGTGCGGATTATTGCGCTATCTATCGGCAACTTTACATGAAGTAACTGAGGCGACTTCTGCTCGCGAGTCGCGCGCGCTAAGGCAATAAGACGCCTTGGCGGCGATGTGTGCCAGCAAGAAGCACGCATCGTCTTGTTAGCACATTGCACCCGTCTACACGAATGCGGTGCGATAAATGATCGCGCGATTCGCTACTGTCACTGTCAAGTTAAAGGCCAGTAATGTTTTATCTGCGTGACAGCGTCCAGAGACATATGTTGCCACCATCGCATTTACTTCGTCTGGTCGCGAACCAAGCGTACTGTTACGTTTCGCCTACAACGCGCGGTAATGCCGGCGCGGATGCAACGGACGCCGGGGCTTTGTTCAAAGCGGCGGACATTTTGGCCCGTCCGACGCCGCCGCGACGCCTACCCGCCAAGCGTGTCCAGGCGTGTTTCAGTGCCACGTGTCTTCGTGTGTGCGTGTGTGTGTGTGTGCCCTCGCTTGTCAAAGCGCGGCAGCCGGGGAGCGGAGTTCCCCGAATGAGGAGCCTGGAGGTCTCTCGGCTCAACCGTTCGCGCCGTCGTGTGGGCGGTTGGCGATGCGTCACTACACTCGGTTCAGCAGGTCTCTCGGCTCAACCGCTCGCGCCGTCGTGGGCTCCTGCTGCGCCGTCCCGTGACCTTCATCCCGTGACCTTCATCCCGTGACCTTCCCTTTTGGACCGCGACGCCGAGAGTATAAGAGCAGCTGCCCCCGGACGCCAGGGGAGAGGCTCCGATTTGTACTGTTGAGTTACGTGCTCTCCCGTCTCTCCACTTCGGTCGACCTGACCGGCCGCTCTTTTGCTATGTTAGAATAAACCAGTTGTTCTGTTACCAGTCTTCTCATGCTTTGCCGGGACCTTCGGATGCTTCCAGTGCCCCAGGCCGCCAGGCCAACGCTACCCTTGGGGCTTGCGACCCATTGGCAATAACGGGCGTCAGCACCGAGACCCCAACAACTCGGGCCAGCGGTGCGATTCTAACATCTGGTTGCCAGCGGTGAGATCGCGACAACGGAGGCCAGCAGCGAAGAGATGCGGTTGACTGTATGCTGAGCAGCTCAACGACCATCCGGGAGCAGTGCAACGAGCCCTGTGTGATGACTGGTTGCCTGCAGCGGAACGACTGCGCTGAAGTCTTGGCTGCAAGGTTTGGTGAGTGCGGGACTTTCTTCTTCTGAGTTTTGCCAGGCTTTTGTTAGTGTTAGAAACAGAGCTGGTAATTGGGGTTGTCGTTGCTGCCGGGATAGTTTGCGGCAAGACAATAGTAGGCAGTAGAGAAAGCAGCATTCAGAGCAGCCATGGATTTGAAGTCGTTGCGCAAACCGAAATTGCTGGAGCTTGCGAGAGAGTTGGGTCTGGATGTCTCAGACAAACTCAGAAAACCAGAACTGCTAAGGGCTATTCTTGAGTTAGAAGCTGAGGATGACGAGCTGTCGGAATGCCTTGAGACCATTGAGGAGAGGGAGGAGCAAAAAGAGAAACAGGAGCGCGAACTTAAAGAACAGAAAGAGAAAGATGAGCGCGAACGTAAAAAGCAACAAGAGAAAGAAAGAGAGCGCGACCGTCAACACGCTTTGGAAATGAAGCGTCTCGAGTTAGAGATGGAACGCGCTCGTAATGGAAGTCAGGCACACGGTGCAGGAGAACGAGTATTGTTCAAAATGACTGACCTGATGCGGCCGTTTAAGCTTGGAGAGGACATTGGTTTGTTCCTGGTTAACTTTGAGCGAACGTGCGAGAAGCAGGGGTTCTCTCGGGAAACGTGGCCACAGCGCTTGCTCACTTTGCTACCCGGCGAGGCGGCCGACGTAGTCGCTCGCTTGGAGAGAGAGGAGGCAGAGGATTTCGACAAAGTGAAATCGAGTCTGCTAAAAAAGTACCGGCTGTCAGCGGAGGCGTTCCGTCGGAAGTTTCGGGAAAATGAGAAGGGCAGAAGTGAGTCATATACAGAGTTTGCGTACAGGCTTATGTCAAACATGCAGGAGTGGCTCAAAGAAGAGAAAGCGTTTGGTGACCACGAGAAAGTTCTGCAGTGTTTCGGGCTAGAACAGTTTTATAGTCGGTTACCTGAGAACGTGCGGTACTGGGTCTTGGATAGGCCAGACGTTAGTACGGTGGCTAGAGCCGCTGAGTTAGCCGAGGAGTTTGTGACGCGTCGGGCTCGCGGAGCTAAGGACGGTCAAAAGGGTGAATTTGGCTCCAAGTTTGAGAGGCCGAAGTTCACACCCATGAGAGCAAAGGGGGATACACGTAGTGCGGATGCGAGTGAAAGCAGTCCGACCGAACGTAAGGAGACGGCGGCAACCGAAGCCGAACGCAGAAAGCGGTTCGAGACGAGGCAAGCGCGCGTTTGTTATACGTGCCAGAAGCCGGGTCACTTTTCGGCGCAGTGTCCAGAAACAAAAACACAAGTCGTGTTTTTGTCTATATGCAGCACTGACGAGAACATGAAGCTTCTCGAGCCTTACATGCGAGACCTCCTCGTGAACGGGAAAGAGTGCCGAGTGCTTCGCGATTCCGCAGCTACAATGGATGTAGTTCACCCCTCTTACGTAGAACCCGATATGTTCACGGGCGAGTGCGCATGGATCAAGCAAGCAGTGGAAGCTCATAGCGTGTGTCTGCCGGTAGCAAAAGTGCTTATTGAAGGACCTTTCGGAGCACTTGAGACGGAGGCCGCAGTGTCATCTATGCTGCCCCCCCAGTACCCGTACCTATTTTCGAACAGGTCCGATCACCTCCTGCGCGAGAAGGGGCTTTTGTTTGGTGAGGCTAGCGTTCAGGCCTTAACCAGATCGAAGGTTCGGGAGCTCGCTGCAAAGGCGGTAGTTGCGGGGCCGACGTTGTTGAATGATGAGAAAGGGTCAGAGGCGCAGCAAGCTGGTATTCAGAGCACGCCCGAACGGGATAAAATTGAGCCTGTAGCGTTAAAGGCAGCAGATACTGGAGAGGAAATTCCCGACACGGGAAAGTTAGAAGAGCTGTCTCCAGATTTGCTCATCGCGCCTACGTCAGACGGACTTAACAGGTTGCTAAAAGTCAGCCGGTCGGCTTTGATAGCCGAGCAAAAGAAGGATGGCAGCCTAGAAAACATACGCTGCATTATCAAGGAAGGTATCGCCAAGAAAAATGCTCGCTTTGTGGAAAGAGGTGGGGTCCTGTACCGGAAGTATCTAGACCGCAGGGGAGTGGAGTTCGATCAGCTGATCGTGCCTCAATGCTATCGTCAGGATCTGTTGCGCTTGTCGCATGGGGGTTCGTGGTCCGGACACCTAGGAGTTAAGAAAACTAAGGACCGTCTCTTGCAGGAGTACTATTGGCCAGGGTGTTTTCGGGACGCAGACCACTTTGTGAAGACATGCGACACCTGTCAGCGGGTGGGCAAGCCAGGGGACAAATCGAGGGCGCCGTTGAAGTTGGTACCTATCATTACGGAGCCTTTTAGACAGCTCGTTATTGATACAGTGGGACCTCTGCCGGTAACAGCCACGGGGTACCGACACATTTTGACTGTGATCTGCCCAGCGACAAAGTTCCCTGAAGCAGTGCCGCTTAAAGAACTCAGCTCAGTTGAGATAGTCAATGCACTACTGTCCATATTTGCGCGAGTTGGTTTTCCTGCAGAAATCCAGTCAGATCAGGGTACAGTGTTTACTAGCGCTTTGACGACAGCCTTTCTCGAAAGGTGCGGGGTAAGGCTGTTACACAGCTCAGTGCACCACCCCCAGTCGAATTCCGTTGAGAAGCTCCACTCCGGCATGAAGCGCGTGTTGAGAGCGTTGTGTTTTGAACATCAAACTGACTGGGAGCTGTGTCTGCCGGGAGTGATGTTTGCATTAAGGACCGCGCCGCATGCGGCTACGGGGTTTTCGCCAGCTGAGCTGGTGTACGGTCGCTCGCTGCGATCTCCGCTTCGCATGCTTCGAGAATCATGGGAAGGCAGGGGCGACGACCCAGTCGTGGTAGAGTACGTGCTTAAGCTCCTCGAACGCTTAAGAAGGGCACAGGAGTTGTCAGGTGAAGCAATGGCAGAGGCCCAGCAGAGGGCCAAGGTTTATTATGATCGGACAGCCAGGGCCCGTCGTTTTGAGGTGGGCGATGAGGTCATGATATTGCGCACATCGCTAAAGAACAAACTCGACGTGCAGTGGGAGGGCCCAGCACGGATTGTTCAAAAACTGTCGGACGTTAACTACGTGGTGAGTCTGCCAGGAAAGCGGAAAGCACAGCAAGTTTACCACTGTAATCTGCTCAAACCCTATAAGCAACGGGAAGCAGTGGTGTGCATGATGGTAAACGTGCCCGAAGAGCTTCCGGTCGAGCTTCCGGGACTAGGCTCAGTGACGAACAGGAAAGACACCGATCAAGTCATTAGTGACTTAATAAGTAAAGCATCGCTGTCGCCTGAGCAGAAAACCGAACTACACCAGCTCTTACAAGAGTTTCAAGGTCTGTTCTCTGAGAGGCCTGGTAGGACTTCTGTCCTTACTCATGACATAGAACTT
Organism: Dermacentor andersoni; assembly: GCF_023375885.2. NCBI lineage: Eukaryota > Metazoa > Arthropoda > Arachnida > Ixodida > Ixodidae > Dermacentor > Dermacentor andersoni. The sequence goes on along the minus strand of NC_092817.1, from coordinate 143,078,778 downwards.
ACCTCCCCAGAGCCAGTACGATCCAAGGCGTACCGGGTGTCACCCCGCCAGAGCGATATTATGGAGGCTGAGGTAAAGAATATGCTACAGCTCGGTGTTATTGAAGCGGGTGAGAGTGATTATACCTCCCCTTTGATTTTAGTTGAGGTACCGGGCAAGGAACCTCGTCCTTGCGTCGACTACCGCAGGCTTAATTCCATCACTAAGGATCAAATTTATCCGATCCCTAACATCGAGGAGCGCCTTGAGAGAGTGAGTAGCGCTCAGTTTATTTCCACCCTAGATCTTGTCAGGGGTTATTGGCAGGTTCCACTTACAGAAGAGGCTAGTAGGTATGCGGCGTTCATTTCACCAATGGGGACATTCCGTCCTAAAGTTTTGAGTTTTGGTTTGAAGAACGCGCCATACTGCTTTTCAAGCCTCATGGATAAAGTGTTGCGGGGACAGCAAGAATTCGCTTTACCGTATCTAGACGACGTAGCGATATTCTCCGCATCCTGGCCTGAACATATGGCGCACTTGCGGGCAGTGCTAACCCGCCTGCGCGATGCGGGCTTGACAGTCAAGGCTCCCAAGTGCCAGTTAGCACAGGCCGAGGTTGTCTACCTCGGACACGTGATTGGTCGGGGTCGTCGCCGCCCCTCTGAAATAAAGGTGGCCGCTGTGCGAGACTTCCCGCAACCGCGCACGAAGACCGATATTCGGTCGTTCTTAGGTGTCGCCGGCTATTATCAGAGGTACATCCCCAGGTACTCTGATATCGCGGCTCCCTTGACGGATGCTCTAAGAAAGACAGAGCCGCAAACAGTCGTCTGGGATGAGACAAAGGAAAGAGCTGTTAGCGCCCTAAAGAGCGCCCTAACAAGCCAGCCTGTGCTACGATCGCCCGACTACACAAAAGGGTTCGTTGTTCAGTGTGATGCTAGTGAGCGAGGCATGGGCGTTGTACTGTGCCAACGGGAAAATGGAGAAGTAGAACACCCCGTCCTGTATGCTAGTCGTAAGCTGACGAGTCGTGAGCAGGCGTATAGCGCCACCGAGAAAGAGTGTGCGTGTATCGTGTGGGCCGTTCAGAAATTGTCATGTTACCTAGCCGGCTCGAGGTTTATCATTGAAACGGATCACTGCCCTCTCCAATGGCTGCAGACCATCTCTCCCAAAAATGGCCGCCTCCTGCGCTGGAGCCTCGCTTTGCAACAATATTCCTTTGAGGTGCGTTACAAAAAGGGGAGTCTCAACGGTAACGCCGATGGCTTAAGTCGAAGCCCCTAACGTGGGAATCAGCCTCAAAATTGCTTGTTACTGATGTTTTTCTTCCTGAGGCAGGATTTTTAACCTATTGCTTTTGTGTAGTGTTTCAAAGTGATGATGTGCTTTTTAGTGCAAATTTTCCGATTTGTGGACGCGTTCTGAGTGCTGCTAAACTACTGTAAGGAACTAGGCAGCAGTATAAAAGGGGGAAGAGCCTGGCAGGGCTTAGTGAGGGTTGTGCCGTGCTTGCTGACTGAGCGGTTGACTTTTGGCGTGGTTCTAACGCTTGCCGGAAACGAGAACAAAAATGTCAACTCTCCCGAAGTCACTTTGCAGTGTCCTGTGTGCACCTGAACGTGAGAACGAGGCCTTCTCTGTGCGCTGCGCTCAAGAAACGCCCAAGGACGCCCAACTTCGGTTATGGTGGATCCACACGACGGACGAAATCCGTCTTTTTCGACACGGACTGCGCATCACGTGACTACGCGTCACGGATTTGTGCCGTCCGCGCGTCGTCCGCGACCCCCACGGACGGAAAATGCCGAGCTATTTTTCGCATCCGGATTTTGGGGGTCGAATGCTGCGGATTTAGCCTAGCATGCTCTACAGTCTGGCAACGAGCGCGGCTTTGGGATCTTTCTGAAACAGCTTCATCGCAGCTTGGACCATTCGTGTCCAATTCGGACAAAACAACAGCCATTGCGGCAAACCGTCGTTTCCTTTCGATCTCCATTTTCATTCAGAGTGAAAACACCTATGACAAAGTCTTTGTTACACAGATGGCGCCATCTAGAGCGAGTAGAAACAAGCAATTATAATAACTTACGGCCACTGAGATCCGCTCGGGCCGGCGCAACATCTTCGAGGCCATGTTCAGCCAATACAGCCACTCTAAGCCTACACGCCGAGAATCTGAGTATCGCTTTCGGAAACGGTGTCCACTCATCACGAATACATTGTTGTCGAAGCTTCTGGACACAAATTTAAACCAAATACAATCCTCAGTTTGAAAGTTACGGGCCGCACAGTGGACGACGACGACTTGACAGGTTCGAGGCGGACGGCAGTCGCTTCGGGCGTAGCCGCCATCTTTATTTTTCCGGCGCGGTCGTCTACTCAGTCCGTCCGTCGTCTGGATGCGCTTCGCAGCCGGACGGGCGGCGGAATAAGCGTCCGCGGCACAGATTTGCGAGGAGCCGTCCGTCGTGTGGATACACCATTATGAGCATCATCGAGCGACATCCCTCCGGACAGCGGATGCAGTCCCCTGACCATCGGGATCTCCTTCCCCCGGCGGGGCGGTCTGTTACGTTTCGCCTACAACGCGCGGTAATGCCGGCGCGGATGCAACGGACGCCGGGGCTTTGTTCAAAGCGGCGGACATTTTGGCCCGTCCGACGCCGCCGCGACGCCTACCCGCCAAGCGTGTCCAGGCGTGTTTCAGTGCCACGTGTCTTCGTGTGTGCGTGTGTGTGTGTGTGCCCTCGCTTGTCAAAGCGCGGCAGCCGGGGAGCGGAGTTCCCCGAATGAGGAGCCTGGAGGTCTCTCGGCTCAACCGTTCGCGCCGTCGTGTGGGCGGTTGGCGATGCGTCACTACACTCGGTTCAGCAGGTCTCTCGGCTCAACCGCTCGCGCCGTCGTGGGCTCCTGCTGCGCCGTCCCGTGACCTTCATCCCGTGACCTTCATCCCGTGACCTTCCCTTTTGGACCGCGACGCCGAGAGTATAAGAGCAGCTGCCCCCGGACGCCAGGGGAGAGGCTCCGATTTGTACTGTTGAGTTACGTGCTCTCCCGTCTCTCCACTTCGGTCGACCTGACCGGCCGCTCTTTTGCTATGTTAGAATAAACCAGTTGTTCTGTTACCAGTCTTCTCATGCTTTGCCGGGACCTTCGGATGCTTCCAGTGCCCCAGGCCGCCAGGCCAACGCTACCCTTGGGGCTTGCGACCCATTGGCAATAACGGGCGTCAGCACCGAGACCCCAACAACTCGGGCCAGCGGTGCGATTCTAACAGTACCTAAATGACAGCTACACCTCGTGGAACGCTTCGTGGAATAACCGAATAAATGTGGGACAGAAGAGACAGAGAATATTGTATTTATATCATGGCTCGATGCCTATTCGGGAAAGTGGGTAAAAGCAACTAAGGGAAAAACGGCTATGTACGGCTCGATGCGGAAGCTTAACATATGCTAATCTCCATAGTGAGCTAGTAGGTGTCTCTTCAACGGTATAACCCACTGTGGCCGAATACAGTCCTCGAATGGCTCGAACGGGCATCAGAGCCGTAGTCAGGTACTTGTCCCGACGTATTTAGCACTTCGCGTTTCCACACGAAGTTGCAGACGCTTGAAGTTGCCTGTCTTGCGCATGCAGAGCGTTTCACTTGCGGAGGCGAATGGCGCGTGGTCGGTGTCGTCGCGCTGCCACTTGCAACTGCCACAAGGAGGAGGAGGAGGATTAAAAAAAATATATATTTAAGGCCAACACTAAGGCCTAGTAAAGTAGAGCGCTTGCCCTTCTAAGGCCCGTTGTTCATCCGCCGAGACCGAGTGAAGCCAAGTACTCCAGGAAGGAGGGGAAGGGTAAGGAAAATAAGGAGAGGTAATGATAGTGTTACATGAGTACACAACGTGTTCTGCACCTGCCCTTATCTCCGGACAGTTGGGGCAGTGAGCTGTGCTACACCAACCGAAGTTGCAGAGCATTAGTGGCGTGAGAAGAGTGTTCGTTTGAACTTTACGAAGAACATGTGCTTGTTCCGTGTTGAGTGAAGGATGAGGTTGGGGCAAAATAGAGCGGTTTTCCTTGATGTTCTTGTAGTGTTCAGCTATTTGTGCTTTGTACGTGGCAGCGTCTTCCACTGTCGTTGGATTTGGCCAAGGAATCGAGGAAGCCCGAAGGTTAATTTCGTGGGCACGTTGATGAACCAACTCATTTCCCTCGATTCCAGCATGACAAGGCACCCAACGCAAGGTGATTGTAATGTTCGGTTTGCGGTTACAGGATTGTATTAAGATGTCATGTAGGTGTGTTTCCAATAGTCGGTGTTGTATGACACAAGGCGATGGCGCCGTCTGCCATGGCATACGCTGTTCTGGTTTCGGGCGCTACAGGTGTTCAGGGAGAAGGAAAGGGCGAAGAGGGGGGGGATACGACGATACCTCAGTTATTCTAGAAACTTAAGCGCGCGTTTATACCTGTTTGCTTCCGAATGCGCTATCTACGCTGCCGAGCGAACCACAGGATTGACCGACGTACCGAGAAAAGTACTATATATAGCGCAGCTTCTGTTGGAAAGCTTGTCGGAAACGTCGTCGCATTTGCGAGCTCTAAAGCTCATCCGTGCCCATGTATACTCCTACAGTAAAAGCGCGTCACTGCAAGTCTTGCTGCACACTTTAATAGAGACCATACCATACCATACCCGCGCAGCGCTATAAGGAGCAATTCATACGCACACGCGGTCTAGCTCCGAGACGGGGCGTAGACGCGCGTTTAGATAACCTCCTTACGCAGCGCACAGCAGCGACAGTGCGCCTCGGCCGCGGAGCTCTACACCGACACAAGGACGCAGGGCACAACGGCGAACGCGCTTTGAAACGCCGTATCGCGTGCTTCGGCCCACTCCCGGAAGCCACGCGTCTATGTACACTGCTCACGAGAAAAGAAACCCCAGAGATAAGGTACGCTCCTGCAGCGGGATGGGAGTGGAACGTATAAGGACAGAGCCCGCGGCGCACTTTTGGTGAACTATACATCCTGGTTCACTGTGTACCGCGGCTGTCGGACAGGCCCACGCTGGCCTGTTCAGCGGAGTATCGGACGGACATGCGCATCCGCGCCGTCCATTGTTGACGCGTCGTCGGACATTGGTGCGGCGCGTGCGCGCAGCGCGACCTGCTCTTCGTGGCTTATCGTTCGTGCGTGGGGGGACGACGCCGGTGACAGCTTCCCCCCGCACCAGGCGCAAGCTGTCGTGACGTTTCCTCCCGGCTTCCGTTCATGCACGCGAATATAGTCCGGCAGTTGAATGTGTTAACATTTAATTAAACCGACTGGGAAGCAGCGTTGCTTCAAGAAAAGTTATCGGAAGCTATATGCACGCATATGAAGCATACGCGGAGCTTGTGAGCAAGACCCATCTGACCTCACATGTTCACAAATGACGCAGCCCCCTTTTTTTTTTGATGATGCACGGCTGCACGATTAGTCAACCTGCCGAGTTCTGGTATAGCCGGCGCATAATCTCAGCATTTACACCATACAAGCCTATCAGTGTAATAATGGGTGAAACAGTTATATACCGCCATTGGCTGCAGCCACCGTGGCTTTATAATGGAACACAACCAAGGACGCTTCCCAGCTCACCATTCTGCGCACGCTATAGTTCGTGCAAGGTGTACGCCACACAGACTTCGAGAGTGATGGCGCCTGCACATGGAATTCGCAGGTCACAACAGGCAATACTCTAGATAGATTATCGGGTTTTACGTGCCAAAACCACCTTCTGATTATGAGGCACGCCGTAGTGGAGGACTCCGAAAATTTGGACCACCTGGGGTTCTTTAACGTGCACCTAAAACTAAGTACACGGGTGTTTTCGCATTTCGCCTCCATCGAAATGCGGCCGCCGTGGCCGGGATTCTATCCCGCGACTTCATGCTCAGCAGCCCAACACCATAGCCACTGAGCAACCACGGCGGGTACAGGCAATACTCTAGCGGAGGAAGAAGTGCAGATCGCAAAAATGAAGTCGTTCAGAAGATGGCGCTGTCAGCAGTGACAGCCTGCTACTGTCGCAGTAATTGAGTTCAGCACCAAAGGAACCGTTGAAATCTGTTGATTTACCGAGATACCTAACCGGTGGAGGGGGGGGGGGGGGGGGAGGGGGCAGAATGCACACAGGAGGGATCCCAAGCGGCAAGATGCGTGGGAAAGCGTAGTCGGCGTCAAAAGCTTATGCGGAGCGCAGGATCAGAGAGGGAGTTGAATTGCGGACTAGTTTGCAACTGCGGCCGGTAAAACCGTAAACAATATGATGTTTGCACAAACTGGTACGGGCACGAAATCCAAACACCATGCTGCGTTCTTTTTTGGTGTTTTGATTGAAACTACTGCGCCCCTCTGCGATGCTCAAGTTCTCGCCGGCTTTCCAAGCAAACAATGCGCACGTCATGATGTGAAACACCGTCTCGACACGGTGGCACACGTCCACGACGCCACCGACTCAAGAAGGGAGGCGAGGCGCGACCGCGTCGCGGCAGAACTTCCACGATAAGATACGGGCGCAGCCGGTGGGCTTCACCACCCATGGGACAAACGGCGCTGATTCAGTGCCGTGTCAAATTGTTTCTGCCTTGTGCGCATCCGTCTAAAGGAATTCGAAGCGTATACAGTTGGTTACGATCTCTTTTCCGTGTAGCTCCGGAACGTTTATGCAAACAATTTGCAATGCCAGATTTATTTTTCAACATCACGAAACGAGTTCGTATACGGAGAACGCGGGTGAAAATTTCCTGAATTTCTCAAGCGGAGCCTTCCCGCAGATATATTTTGCCCGCAGAGATCGCACACAAGGCCGTCTGCGCGCCTCCTAATCGGAATGCCTTTCGCAAAAAAAAAAAAAAAAAAAGAAAGATTAACTCCGTCAAATAACCATACGAATATCTTTCTTCCGAATTCAGTTATTCTTCCTTTCACAAGGTCGTGTTCACTGGCAAGAAGTACAGTGTCATCAAAAAGGTGCACCACCAAGCATGCAGTTTATTCGGACGTACCCTCGCGTTTAGTGTGCGTACTCCTTAAGCAAGATATACTCCTTATGCCTTCTAATGTTGCGCAATTCCCGCTTCTGCGAGAGCGAGGGATACGAGGTGACACGAGCCATCGTGCCTCTCGCAATCGCTATTGCCAGCAGCGGAAGAATATATATATATATAGCTGCAATATTTTCCCCGAATGTACGGTCCCGCGAGAATACTTCTTATTGCGCGAAACTCCGCAATGCGCGACAGTGCCAGCGCGAGTTTTGCAATGCTGCGCAGCTCGCAATGCGTCCCCCTGTTTGGGCGTCGGCGTGCGAGCGCGCGACACACACGTGAGAATGTGTTGCGCTCGCCTGCATTTATGGGGCTGGAACAAAAGGAAACAGCGCGGCTGCGTCTGCGGGAACAATGGCGCCCACCCAGCATAACCGTTGCCGCCTCGCAATTACGGTCAGCGTTCTAACCTCGCGCCACTACGTGTCCGCGATTACAGAAGGATGACGGGACTTGCGCAAGTCCACACACACACACAAAAAAAAAGAACAAAAACGACGTGCTCTGGACGCTCCATTGCCCTGGAAGCCTTAAGAGATGCGACCCTAAACCTCCCCCGCCCCCCGTTACTTTTTCTTTCTTTCTTCTTTTTTTCTTTAATTTGCTATACACAATGCTTAATAACGGGCGCAATCACGCCCCACGGTCGGCGGACTACTCTTTAGCGAACAAAAAACCGCCGTCGTCCCATTCCACGACACCTGCCAGGCAATTGTTGTCCCACGACTGCCGTGAAGGTGGCGAAACGGTTTCGTATTGGCGAGGCATATACCGAACAGGGCTGAAGTACAACGAAAAATCGCCGTTGAACTGTAATGCGTGTGGCGCGTAGGCGCCCTTCGCATGTATGCTGCACATATGAGGACGTGCTACATATGAGGGCGTCTCTGCATAAGCATGGCACTGTAATGGTGCAGGTGGCACTCGAAAGCTTGTTTGTTGCAAAGCGCGTAGGACTAACACCGCTGCGAACCCCCATGTGCGGATCTTGTGTTGAGTAAAGAGACAGTTGTAACATCGCGTTGTTTTTTTAGACAGGCAAAAACGCGAAAATTCACGCGCACTGCTAGATCCAGACGTGTTTTCTAGAAGCACCGCGCGGTCAGAAAGTAAGAGGAGGAAAATGACAGCGGTTCACGGTGTAAGAAGTATATTCGTACACCAAGCAGCGGTTGCTGTAGAGTTCCAAGTTTTGAGAATAAAAGAATAACATTAGAGATAAATAGAAAAGCAACCTATTGCTTACGTGCACACCCTCGAGCGCGGCGACATAGGGAGTTATTGGCAGCGATCGGAGTCTGAAAAACCTTATCCGGTAAGTGCTTTCTCCGACTCGAACCGGACTCATCCGGAAATGCAGGACTGCGCTTATCCATTAGCCTAGGAAGCTAACGCGAAACCGTAGGCACTACTACAGAGTTACGGAGGGCTGTGTCCCTGAGCAGCGTTAGTCTCGAACCACGTGATGGTTGCACGAGTCGCAGCTACGGGGGCAAACGCGCACCTGTCCGCCCATTTGGGCAATGACAATACATTAGCGTCCGTTCTGGAGGCTTCAGGTACGGCTATATCTGGGCTGGCCGGAGTTAAGGCTAAATCACTTCGTGACTTATGTAGATTGCGAGCGATGTCAAAGCTTGATGCAGCGTGTATCGCTCATGGACGAACCTAGCAGCGTACGTGTATATTTATAATGACACGTTGTCGAATAGTTATGGTTTAATTCTCCAACAGTTTAGATAGTGGAACGGTCTTCTTCAGGGCATGTTATTTTATTTAATGCACCCTGGCGATGGAATGTTCCGTTTAGAAGTCACGTGGCACTTTCTCGTGTTTCGCGGGCATTCGTTAAGGCTTGGAAACTATTTTTATGTAGCATGGTATTGAGCTATACAGAAAGTTAATCGTGATTATTTCAGGATGGTCTAAGTTTTCTCATTGACACTTTTGCTCCAAATGTAGTATTTGAGAAGTTGATTAATTAATAATAACTAATTATTTCATTAGGCGAAATAAGAAAAATTGCCATTACTTGCTCCAAGAGACGGCAAACAACGTTACTTTGGTTCTGTCTAGCTGAATGGCATCTGCGTATTATTTAAATCTTGGCTCTAAAGCTAAGTTGCACGCATGGCGTATTTATTTGTCAAAGAAACCGCATGCAATTCACATTCGGCTCAGACACCACGGAAAGAGCACACAGCCTTTGATAATGCTACCTCTACATCGTGCAGCAAGTAAATCGGTGGGCAACTGAATAATCAGACAAAAAATTTTATAAATGAATAAATGTACCTTCGGGAGCAAATTCTGCATACGACATGCGCCTAGGAAAAGCCAAATTTCCACGCGGCTTGAGTGCTTAGCGAGCAGTTAGTAGACGCAGTGCAGCGAACACACGCACGCACGCACGCACGCACGCACGCACGCACGCACGCACACACACACACACACACACACACACACACACACACACACACACACACACACACACACACACACACACACACACACACACAGATGCACAAATGCACGGTGTATCATTTGATTTCTTGCTGTATGTCACAGGTGCAAAGCAAAATAAAAAGGTCCTTTTTTTTGCTCTCTCTGTTCTATCTACTTGTGCCCATTATACAGGCGATATCGCGTACGACTCCTTACTCCCGTGTAACCGTACCTATCTTACCACCTAGGATTGTAAAAAAAAAAATGGGCGAACGTGTAGTGACAGCTGTCGTTGCTGACCGAGCTTTCTCGGTCACCCTTGCTCCTGTGGACCTTTGCCGTCAGGCTCGCTTGTTAGAGGGGTTTCTACCTGCGAAGACGCGAACAGTTCCACAAACATGACGGAAAATTTCCGCGTGACCCGCCGTGTAATTGCGCTCATGCAGTGTCACTGATTTCCTCGACGGGTCGTTTGTGTTCAATGATTGCGCAAGAGCGACAGTACGACAGAGGGTGCATGCGATCCGCGCGCGCACACCACTCACATCCTCTCCCTTCTCGACCGGTGGCCTCCATGCTTTCTTCCCTATCGATTCAAGAGAGAGAGAGAGAGAGAGCGGGAGTTTAATGGCTTATCTGGAGCGACAGGCTTGGCATGCTGTTGATGTCGAGGCTTGCGGCGCAAAAAAAAAAAAAAATAATAACAAATATAAATCAATAAAGGCTAGCGGGTGAAATGACAAACAAACAGAAATAACGCCAACTGTAGCAAATAATTTAATTTCGTGAAAACGCTCGCATATACCGAATGCCTGGACGCGCGTGATCGCAAGACAGCAGCGAAAACAAACATGCGCGACCCAAGACGCCATCGCACAGCCACACCAAAACATTGAAACTCGCTCTTCTAAAGCGAAACGGAAGGTATGCGCCGATGCGTATCGAACGAACCTCTGTCATCCCAGCACGGCCGCCCGATGCCCTAAGCACTAGGCCACGATCGCGCGCGCATACTTTTCTCGTACCAAAGTCGCTCTTTGACACAGCTGGCGAGAACATGACGCGACAGTTTCTCGCATTCTTCCCTCGTGACAGGTGCGCTCTGAGACACTGTGTTAGACGGCACCGCCCTCGGAATCGGCCCGTATTTCTTTCTGTTAGATGCCTCTATAAAAGTGGGTGAAGTCCGCTTATATCGTATTAAAAAAGAAAGCAAGCATGCGCACTAACACATATATGCGCCCGAAATGCGCTCGCGCAACAGTTACAGTCTTTCAGTGAGGCTTATATCCCGCAGAAATTAAAGAATCTCCTTAGGGGCGCATGTTAGGACATGGTCTGAGAACGTATTGGAATTGAGTGTTTATGGCAATTCCTTTCATTTTCCGCGTGGCATCAAGGAAACAGAGGCTGTGAAAAGCTCGATACTGAACTTTTGAACAAGTTTCATCCAATAAATGCGGACTATGTGGCTCATACCAGACAAAAAAAAACATATGATGCAGGATATTAAGGCCACCGCTGCACAAAGAGTGCGCGGGAGCCGGACAGCACATTCGCGTTGTTTGCCTAGCATACTAATTTGCACTGTAGAAGAAAGCGGCAACAACAATGACATAACAAAATAATGCGCATGACAGCACAGGGTGCGTCAACAGTAAAGACATTCATCTTCGGGAAACGGTAATTAGCACCAAAACAACAGGCAACCACAACAAAGAAAGGACGAAAGAAAGAACGGCAGAATAAAGGCGGCAAGAGACGGGACGGCACAATGGCCCCTGTTGCATCACGGCCTTTGTCGTGCTTGCGCGCTCCTCGGAGCTAATTAGCATTTGCCGGAGACGAGCCGAATAGGCGGCCAACGAATAGCACTGAGAAGCACATACGTCTTCACACGCTCTTCCCCAGCACGCTTCACGCTGAATGCGCATCTATATTAAGTGTCGTGGGGCACGCGAAACGCGGTTTAGGAGTGATTATTTTTATCGCTGTTTGCAATTCTAAGGCATGGACACGGCACGCATAGGACCGTCCACTGCTGGGTAACAACCTGATTAGCGTTCATACGGGACACTAAAGAGAAATGTAATTTGAAAGCTGCATTAGGAAATCACCCTCCCACGGCACTATAGAGAAGAAATCCCCGCGTACTCTGAAAGGAGGGTTGTCAAGCAAGGAAAAAAAATGTGCCACAGCAAAACATGGGCGGTCACCTCGCCTCGAAGCTTTTCGCGTCGACTGGCCGTGACGTCATCTATTTTGACGGCGTCGGATAGACTACAGCAAATTTTTTTTTATCCGTAAAGATGGGCAACACTGTATTCTAAAGGAGACACAGGCCACACTTCGCAAGTTTCGTGAAGTTTTAGTGCGCCACAAGAACTGAAAAAATATCTGCAATTCCTGAAGTAACACGGACGTACCATCGCTTCCGTTGGAGATCGATATTCAAGAAACGGAAGCTTGGTCTTCATTTCGTGCACCAGTAATAAAAATATTGTCGCCGAAGGATCGAGAATAAAACGATGAAAGAGTACTCGATTGTCAGATCTGATTTAGTGTTGTTCTTTCGTTGAGAGAAGTGCCCACGTGACGCCTGCTGCGTAATATTCATTCGACAATACACAACGCCTCGATTTCAAGTTGAGGCCGCCATAAGCCGTTCAGTGCTAATCAGATTGCTGTGCTCAAGAACTGGCGACCCAGTAGAATGTAGCGCGCATACGCGCGGCGGCCAAAACAAGCGGTTATCTCCACGCACCGGATACGACACATATCAGAACGCGCCAAGTCGCTGCAACTTTCCGGACGGCGCGCCGGCCAGAGCTTCCGACAGATCGAGCTTTCGCTGCCGGTTCGCTTTTGGGCGAACGCAACGGCGGCCGGGATGCCTCTCCTTCCTCCTCCTAGCAAAGCGTCTGTCGCGATATACGCGCGCTATCGGCACAGTGCACCCGCCACTCGGAGGATGTTGACGTCGCGCGGTTGGCTTGCGCAGCGCCAGATTCACGCCAACACCAAAGCGGAGCAAAGGCGGCCGTGAAAATTGAACGCAAGTGTAGACGACGCATAGGAGGTGCAGTGCAGCGTCAATCACAGTGGGTGTAAGCACCTTACCCAATTAAATGTGCAATACTGGGGGGGGGGGGGGGGGGGGGGGTACGCGTGCGGAAGCCGCGATCTGCTCACCTATACAAGGTACACCGTAGTGAGGGGGACTCCGGATTAATTTCTACCACCAGCGACCTGGCTCCCTTTAAAGAGACCCACAACTGGCCAGAATGCGTTGCGAGACGTTGATGGAAATGAAATCACAGTGGTTTATAGTGAAAGAATCCAGAAGGCTGTTTGCGATTCAAGTAGGAATTATAATTTTTAATTGGCAAAGAAAGTGTCAAAAAGCCAGTAAGTGGCGAGGCCTGGTGGTGAAACCTTGGTACTTGTGATGTAGAATATGAGATTACCGTACGTAAATCGGCTGCTATTAAGTACCACATATTTAGTTCTTAAAATTGCATTTGCTATATTATTAGTCACTTGCGCTTTATAGTACGCTTGAGAAATCAAAAGTGCGCGTATGGCTACGGCAACACGCTGAACTGCGTGCCACGTGTCTAGGCGTCGTTTCGTCTTCGATCTGATTGGTTTCGTTTTGTATGGTTAAATACCAAAGCAGTTGCGCACGAAACCACGAAAGCTCAGACCTGTTATCGCTGAAATAGTTTAAAACTTCGGAAAACATGGATCGTAGGAACGTAGACTCGATAAGCAAAATAATACTTTCTCACACTTACGGCCGCACTTGTCTACGTCCCACTAATGCCGGCCTACAATCGCTATCGCGCTTACCTACCTATGTTTTCGGCATACCTCCTGTGAAACGACTACATACTCACTACAGATCGAAAAATTCCCATAAAAAATTGTTCCACGGTGTTTTCCGCGTTACCACTTCATGATTAGACACTCGCTGACCGGTAAGCATTCCATCGCAATAAAAAATATAGGTGCCACAAAAACTGGTTGTCAGTCCCTTTAACGTGCACCCTGTGTATACGGTGCACACACGTGCGCGTTGCCTTCCACCGCCATCGGAATGTAGCCGTCGCGGCAGGTATCAAACCTGCGATTTCGTACTCGGCAGCGGAATGCCATATATCCACTGAGCTATACCGCGGTGGCTGTATATTACCGAGTGTCCATTGGTGCCCACTATACTGCTCGTCGAGTCAAGCGCGCTGACGCTATAAGTGCTCGTCATTGTGTATACTATGTGTGTGCACGTAAGTTTTCTACTCGCTCATTTACTCACGTCGTCTCTGTGCATTCAATAGACAATCAAACGTTGTGGAAAGGCCGACGGCGAAAGTTCCCAACATAAATCAAACCTCCCGCGCGTGCTTTACGCACATCTTCCGTGCACTGTGGATGAAGCATGACAGGCTTGAGACAAACTAATTACCAAACCACTTTCCTTCGGGACGATCTCTTGTGTCGTAATAATTATGCTGCATTAACATGTCCTGCTTTTTACCTTCTGTATAGTGTAGTAATGTTTCTTTTCTTTGCGGCAAGGGTTAAATACGATCTCAATGTAAATGGTTGCTTCTTTGCATGGACGGGAACTTGCTTCCCGTGCTAGACTGTACTGGGATGCATGTGCGTGCCATTGTGTTGAATTGCAACGCGTGGAAACTGCTTTTTGCAAATTCGTGCAACATGGGGGTCATAAACTCTGCGGTACCAGCGCGCGCGTCGAACAAGAGAAGGGTAGTGGGCAAGGGAGGAGGAAGGCACAATGCCGGGGTTCGCAATCAAAAGCCTGCTTGATTCGTTTTTCTATCATCACCACCATCATTATTCATCATCAACTACAACAATAACAACTACTACTACTCGAATAATGATAATCATATTCATAAATGATATCATAATGAATTATGTCATGATCGCAGGAAGTACATGCCTACCTTGCTTCACTTACGGCTGCTTAAAATTATAACAGAACAAAAGAAGTGAGCAGGAATAGTAAAGCAACAAAGAGTAAGAAAGAGAGGAAAAGGAATGGGGGCTCACAGCCTTCCAATCGTCTTATGATTTACAGAATCTCCCGAAAGCGGAAGCATACCGTCCAGATCGGTGCCTGCACTGCAGTGCCATTTTCGATTTCGATTAATAACTGGCGTGTGCTGCACTACATCATTGCAGTTTATCAGGCTAGGTTGAATAGGTTATAAAGTACCTCTAAGTTAGGTTAGCCTCGGAGGCAAGGCTATGAGAGCTGGTAGCTCCAAATAACCCAATGAGTTAATAATGACGCTATTCCAAACCCCGCAGAAACCTGAGTCTGTCGCACACACTGCACACTGAACCGGATTCACTCTTGCGCCCGTACGCGACACGGTCCCGTTACACTGCTTTCTCACCACTGCGTATTGACGACGCTCGGCTAAGCCTTTCTGGGCGAAACGGTCACCGCGACCCTCGATGCTGATCGCCGCCACTCGAAGCTGCTCCATTTTATGTGCTCCCTATCTCTTCTCCCCATCTTTCATCCCTCCAATCCCGCTCCCATGTGTAGGGTAGCAAACCGGTTAAGCTCAACTGGTTAACCTCCCTGCCTTCCCTCTCCACTTTTTCCTTCCTTCCGGCCTTGCGTTTACGTCTCTCCCCCCCCCCCCCCCCCAACCGCGCGCGCGCGTTTTCAAAACCACGTTTTCCCGTATGTAGAAGGAGGCTTGGTAAGCAAGAAAAGACGCAAAAAACGAAAGACGGGTGCCGACGCCGCCACGAAATTTCCACGCCACCTTGCCGTGACGTCACTGATTATCCGGGTACCTGCTCGGGCATAGTTACTTTTTATCGGTATAGTTGGACTATATTGCATTCTACGAGAGCAAAAGACTGAACATAGCGAGCTTCTAGAACCTTTATTGAGTTACAACAGCCGAAACAGGAAAAAGAAGGGGAAAAAATTTGCGCAATGTGCGGCCCCGGTGTTTATCGCGGGGCTAATTCCGGCGGTTTATTAAAGTCTTTCTCCATTACCGGTTACGTCTTTGTGTTTCTTAATGACGTTACGCAGACGTTTGGTCTGGGTTTATCACAATGTTTATTTGAAATGCCACACACTGCGCTTCGCATAATCACCATCATGGAGGTGTGCAATGAGCGGTTCATTGTGTTAATCCACCGGGTTCATCAAAGGCTTTCTGAATTACGTTACGTATTTGTGTTTCGTAATGCGTTGATAATAGTGTTTGTGACTCGGTTGTGCAGTGTAGTTACCAAGTGATACACCGTGGCCGCTCATTTCATTTAATTAAACACAGAGACACACTTTAGAACCTATTGCGAAGTCGGAGAGAGGCTGTTGCGTGCGCGCTCTGCTGCGAGAGAGAAACGACATCACTATCGGCGTAGCCAATGGCGCGCCACACATTTGTTGCGAGATAATTATGTCATCACGAAATTGTCTTAACCCCGCCCCCCTCTGTGTTCCTTCCCTGCAATATGTTTGATAAAAGTATATGTTTTAAATGAGTAAGCATTTCTATGCCTACCCAACGAGAAATCTGTCCGTCCGTCACGTAAGACCAATGCAATGGCTCACACTCCCCTAAACAATGGCTCATGCCACCGCAGTATGGTTTCTGTGGTCGAACAACGAGTGTTTCGCCTAGGCAGATACAGCTTCGCTGTAAAAAGCTGTGAAATCAGTGACGTCACACTGATGTAGCGGCGCTACGATTTCGGCACGAAATTCAAAAACGAAACTTTGGCTTTAATTTTTTTTGCTCTTCTAATAAGAACCTATCATAACGAAATTATGGAGAACGTAGTTTCGTAGGGACAACTATGAATCAGTCAACCTCTCTCTTCTCTTCAGCGCTCTTGTGAAGCACGGTACTATGGCGCAACGAACAAAAAAAGGACATAAGTAAGCTCGCACGTGAAAACTGGTCGGGCCGTTAGCTACGTCCGGTCGCCTCAACCACGACAGCCCGGCCCGAGAAGGTTTGAGTGCTGTTCCACCGCCGTGCAAAGCAGCGGATGATCCAAGCGCGTAGCCTCGCTAACGCACCGCTGCCCGATCTGTCTGTGATGCGCTTCGACGGGAAGCAGGGTCGGGTGCGTGCTCACTGGCTGCAACGCCACACCGATGCCCTTCGAACTCGTGGCGCGCACGTGCGGCACATCAGCTGCGAGCGGCCGGTGATTACATGCGCAGATCGCTGCTGCGTTAATGGGAACTGCCTGCGCACGCATATCGGATGCGCGAACGCGTTCTCCCGCGGATCGAAGGCGCACGCGCGCGTTAAAGCGACGGAGGCTGCGGGTATATGCACCGGTGTCCGGGAAAACAAATGCTGCGCGCGCGCAGGCGTTGACCTTGCTCAGCTTCCGCGGAGGAAGCGGGGCACCTGAGACGGGATGTCGCGCACAATGCCACACAATGATTAAGTGTACGTGTGTGTGTGTGGGAGAGAGAGAGAGACCGGGAAAAAAAAATAAAAGGCCGCGAATGATACCATTGCACGCCGAAGTTTGACAACACACGTACGCTGGGGTAAACACGAGGCGGGGGGATGCACAGAATTCGGGGACAGAATTCGGGGACTGATTTCGCAAAGCTTTTCGTTCTCGAGTCGCGCGGGGCGGCTTGCACGAACATTTAATAACGAAAATGACAACGAATTTAAGAACGCGTTCTCAGATGTTCCATAGACAAAGCCTATAGTCCGAACAAGAACGCCTTCTTAAATTCGCTGTTATTCCCGTCATTAAATGTTCGCGCAGGCCGGTCCCGTTTGTCGCCGGCCGGCGGCCTTCCCTAATGAGATGTCCAGAAGCATGATTAGCTGGTTGTAAGGAACAGTTCTAAAACAACTTTTAAGAAATTTCGCGAATATGGGTTTAGATAATTAACAGAGGTGTCTAGTATAGAGTTGCTCGAATATTACTTTTCGAGACGAAACTGAATACTAATCGAATAGCGCGAAAAGTGAATGTAATCGAATGTCGAATACTTTTCGAACAATGAACAGCCGTTCTCGCCATAGATACAAAGCGACCTAACCATTAGGCCACAGACGCAATGTTTCATTTCATTTCACTACTTTCATTTCATTTTGAAAAACAACAAAATAATAACAACAACACGAAAATCACAAAAACAAAGCGACCTTCACAACCTAATGTATTCGCAACGTTATACAGTTTCTTCCACCAAGGCCGAAATCGAAATAAACTTAGAGGGCCAGCTTATAGCGGAAAAGAACATGATAAGAAATATAGGAATGTGGCTGCAAAGCAGCGAAAAATGCAGTCACACAATTAGCTTACTCCAAAAATCGACAGATCAAGTAAGCAGGATGATTACGAGAGTTTCAAATAGAAGACATGGCATGAAAGAGGCAGACACGGTCAAGTTGGTTAAAAGTTTAGTGGTCAGCAGAGTCACATACTCGCTATCTTACCACTTGATGAACAAGCTAGAAAGAGAACAAGCAGAAACCATACTAAGGAAGGCGTACAAAACGGCACTACACCTACCGAGGAATACTTCAAACGACAAGCTACTGCAGCTAGGAATACACAACACGTTCAGCGAGCTGGCAGAAGCGCAACTAAACACACAAATAGCGAGACTTTGGCAGTCTGCTACAGGAAGAATGCTCCTAAAGAGACTAGGATACGATACGAAAGGGGGAATAGATCGAGAGGCAGACATCCCAGACAACGTCAGACAAACCCTCAGAATAAGTCCAATTCAACGCAACATGGATGCGAACCTACACGCAGCCAGAAGGCAGGCAAGGGCAGACTACGTGGAAGGCCACCTGGCAACACAGGAAAACACGGTGTACACGGATGCAGGGCTATACCCGTGGGACAAGCACACTAGAACACACAGAGTAGCTACGGCTGTAGTAGACTACATGGGAGAGACAATCAGCTGCGCAACCATAAGGAATTGCACGGTAGCGGAGGGGGAAGAGGTCGCCATAGCGCTTGCAGCGACCGAAGGCTACCGAAGTAACAGATCACTAACCATATTAACAGACTCCAAAGCTGCATGCAGGCATTACATGCAGGGGAGAGTCTGTAAAGAGGCCCTGCGAATCCTCCTCGGAGCAGGAACCCTCGGAAATAAAGTGAAACACAAACTTTTCTGGATACCGGCCCATACCGGTATAGAAGGGAACGTGAGAGCAGACAGTCTAGTTCGCGAGATCACATACCGAGCTGGACAGATAGAGCCTCTCGAGAACCCTACAACGGTGGAGCCGACGTGTGCGGAAATATTAAACTACTATAGAGGGCAGAGAATCAAATATCCTCCGCCACACACACTACTTACACAACAGTAAGCAGCCGACTGGAGAAGGCTACAAACCGGAACTTTCTATAATCTACACATACTAAGTAAAATGTACCCGATACAATACAGAAACTCGTGCCCATGGTGCGGAGAAATACCAACTCTTTACCACATAACATGGGAATGTAAGCATAACTACACATTCCATAAACATAAAAACCCGAGTGCGGAGCAATGGGAGGGCCTGCTCACCAGCAGCGAGCTCACCGCCCAAAGGGCAATGGTGCAGCACGCGTGCGAAGTGGCCAGGCTCAGTGGAGCCCTGGAATAGGGGCACACTCGTGCTGAAGAGCCGGGCAGCAAGCGCAAGACGGCTCACCGCTAAACCCCTTGATAGCATCAATAAAGTTTTTCTCTCTCTCCATCACATTACACTTTATAAAGTGTTGTGCGCTAAAAGAAACAATTTCGAATTGAGCATAAGTAGCAAACAAGCAGCTTATTATCATGCCCAGGAGCCATTGGTGGTTGTGAATGATAGTGGTTTAGCCGCAGAAGTCTGGCTGCCTGAGTGACGTATATCCACTGTAGGTCTCCGCTATGCTACTTGTTTTCTGTGTCTTTTACGCCCACTGGGAGAAAAAATTTTCCAAAAGTTGGTGATTTGAAGTGTTCGAAAGCTATTCGAACAATATTCTAATTTACAACAGGATGGGCGTATATACGAAGTGTCGAATACTAATCGAATACCGCACACTAACTATTCGTATTCATATGCAAAACGGAAATATTCGTTATATTCGAATGTTCGAACTCGCCTATCTCGTTGCTATTCTTTGTCCGCTAAACAAAGTATCGCAAATCGTAAGGTACACAAGGACAAAATTTTTGAGGTAATGCAGAAACAAAATGGGAAATGCAATTTTCGTTTTATAGCAACCTACATGGCCACCTGCGATTTCTGTTTGTAATGTGTGATTTTATGTGTCTCGCAGTCTAGTGATGTAACAGGTTCATGTTTTCCGACAGAAACATTGATGTTATTATTTCTGTATTTTTTTTTGCAACAGGCCCTGTTACGTGCGTCTACGGCACACAAATCCTTTAGCAGCATTTTTTCCCCACAGCTTTTTTTTTTTTTGCTACCATTTATTTTGCGTTCTTGGAAAGCTAGTCATACAGCAGCCACTCTTTCTCGGAAAGCATGCTTGAAATCAGGCTCTAAGCTTGCTGAGAGGCTATTAGTGCAGTTTCCTTAATGACAATTAGGGCTCCTGTGTTTAAAACTGATCTTTTTTTTTTCCTGATATATGGCTGTTTTTCTTGCACTAATGAGTACAGGCATGGTGTACCTAGCAATACCAAAATTTAATATTCCAACTATAATTATGTGTGTCTGCATTTGACTATTCAGTATTCGATACTTACTATTCGTATTCGATTCGTATTCGAAAATTTTATATTCGCCCACCTCTAGTATATTTACGTACAGTGACTATCATATTTGAAGACCAAATCGAGTAGGGGAATTATTCTATTCGTTATTCGAAAGTTTCGAACATCAGCACACCGTTAGTGTTATGTAAACAACAGTTGGCACGCCTTATGCTGGAGTCTCGAAGATAGAAACACATCAATTCTTTCTTACACATTAAACAATAATTCTGCTATTGAAAGGAAAGCCAGCTGAGGTAAAGCAAACTTCCCGCGCGATTCGCGTTTTGCCTAGTCGTCCTTAGTGCTATGAACATGCTTCACGAAAAGAAAAACGCAAGCTATAGCTCCAGACAATTCGCTGCAGTAGTGCAATATACAGCATCGAATTAAACGAGCGTCCGTCACTGGAACACCGGCACGTCGGTTTAGCCCGCAAGTGTGGCCACTCATACTCTGAGGACATAAAATAGTTATCCAAGCAGTATAATAATAATAATAATAATAATAATAATAATAATAATAATAATAATAATAATAATAATAATAATAATAATATTAATAATAATATAAAACATTTAAATTTATTTTCTCTAATTAGCCGGTTGATTAGCACACCAATGTTATCCTGGTTGCGAAAGACGACTTATGATCGAACACTCTGAAGTCTCACATTCGTATATCGTACCAGAACGTTTTTAGCATCTTGACTAAATAAACTTAGCTGGGACACCACGTATACTCTCAGCAGTGTGGACAACGTAGCTATACGTTCCTTACTCAGTAAAAACTATCACGTGTCTGTACACGCAGGCGCACGGGGCACCAGCAAAAGAGCGCAAAACGACGGGTAGGAGGACGCGAGTCCAACGACTGCAAGGAAAGCACGTGTTACACCTCGGTCGCCGACGGGTCACTGCTTTCGGGTGGAAACGGTTACAAGTCTCTCTCTCTCTCTCTCTCTCTCTCGAGAGAGAGAGAGTTATGCTTTCTCATCGCGCTCGCTCTGGCGCAGCGACGAGTGAGACGTGAAGTCGTTTTGGCAAACGTCTACCGGCGAGGGCTTCCCGACGCTCGGCTTTTGACCCTGTTTCTCTTTCTTTCCTGCGTTCTTTTTTTTTTTTTTTTTCTATCCTGCGCATCGTGCAGCGTCCTTTCGCCGCCTGTCATTCAGGCATGCCCTGCATCCCGCAGTGGGCGCGTCGTGCTCTCACTGGAGCACTTTCGAAGAAAGAACGGTATTCGCGTAACAGCAGCCGTGCGCTCTGCCATAAGCGGTTCCTGCGGTGCTGGCGCTTTCCATGCGACCAAGCCAGACCGGTGCACGCCAGTGAAAAAAAGAAAGCCGATCTCCACGGCAGAAAGAAAAAAAGAGTTCTGCGTTAAATTACCCTTACCCTGCTCTGTAACTCATCCTAACATGTACTGCTAACCTGTACTTTAACCTGTCATGTACAAGAGGCAGAGCCCAGTCCGGCGACGGTCGTTATGGTGTTAGACATTACCTAACAGTGTATAATAAATAATTACTAATATCTTATATTGTTTATTTTGTTTGTGTTATTTCATGGTTTCCACTCCCTATCTATAATACCCTCGGGCCTTGAGGATAAAATAAATAATAATAATAAAAAACAGGTACATGGCAAGCCCTCCGCTCGCCCTATAGCCGACGGTCAGCCTTGACGCATCAGCGCAACTTCCTATTTGCCGTCCCTCTGTATTCTTATTTTCATTCTGCTCCAAATGACACCTTTCTACGAGCTTCTGCGCTCCGCGCTTTTACAAAACATTTCCCAATTTCTGCGAATCCACCTAGGACTCCTGCGCATACCCATGGGCACCGCTGGGAATTTTCCTGGTGTTTATTTTTTCTGATACACTTCTTTGAAAGAGGAAACAAAAACAAAACATAAGTCATTCTGCTCAATGTGTTTACTTTGGAAACAAGAAAGCGAAACGGACACATACAAGGAGTTTCTTCTTCAGTAACTGCACCCAGGTGGGAAGGTAGGATGCATTGGAGCCGGCTTTCCCAAAAACACATGGGAGAAATTGTGGCTGCCCAGTTGCCCATAAATACGCAGACAGATGCCACAAACACACACATGTATTAGGCCTACGAAAAAAACTATAGATGCAAACAAGAGAAGAAACAAATCAAACCCAGGAGAAGCAACCCATATGCACCAGCGTTAAGCTAAAGTACATGTTGTTGTGCCTGGCGATCCTTCGGAACAAAGCAGGCCTCACCGGTTGTCCCGGGCGCTATTCACGCGTCGTCGTTTACTCAAGTCGTCTAGATCAGCGTCACCTGAGTCTTACGCACAACCAATTATGTTCCATATCATCGGCTTTTCGACCGCCCAGAGCTGACAGGCGAGACGAGTGCCCGCCTGGACTACGACTGGACCTAGCGCAGACGGTGACGCATGAATCATGACAGCTCACTTCAAGACGACAACGCCGACCACCGCGAAGGCCATTCAACCGTTCCTGACAGATTGACCATCACGAACAGGCCACCATTTGATGAAAGCGCCATTGTCGAGAACTTCCAGGGAACGGCGTCGACGACATGTTCACAGTTTGCCGCGTGGTTGCCTCGTATTATGCAATATTGGAGACAAGAGAGCCGGCAAAACGATGGGACGTTAGGGCCGGTATATAATCTGAACGGTTCGGCGTTTGCGATTTGGCCAGTCAATTGCCTCGACTAGTGAAAGAGGGAAATAAACGGCATAAAAAGCGGATCTGGACTGCTGTCACAGGGAGGTTCAGACATACAAAAACTTTAGGATGTAGTGTGCTGCGAGAATTGGAGCTCTGTTTGTAAAAGTCAATCGTGTACATTTGAAGATAATCCTTTTTCTCCTCTCTTAAATGTCGCTCGGAAACTTTCTTTCTCCCGGCACCTGGCACGTCACCATGCATGGAACCTTCGTGGCCGCAAGGGCCCCCAACTTCACAACAATGTAGACTGTACAATACCGACACAACCATGCACGTAACGAGCAGAATATACGAAGGCGGGAGTCCTGTGTAGGTGCACCGTGCCGTGTCGCACGCAAATAGCGATCATTGCTCGGAAGAGAGGAACAGTAGTCCGGCACGACCGAAGGTGTTTGCGCTTTCTGCGGCATACCAGAGCGAAACGCTACAGATCGAAAAAAGGGCCCCGACGTGCAAAGCAAATGAGGAATAAAAGCAAACAAAACAAAAGGAGTCAGCGTAGTAATGAGTGTTCAGCTCTGCAGTCCTTTCATAGAAAGCGCGACAGAACGTATATAGGCATTGCGACCTATAGAGGTACTACACGGCCTTCAATAAAGCGACTTATAGAAGCATTTGGTTATTCGGCTACAGTGAAAGTCATCGTCGATGTTTTCTGCACACGATTCTCGTTCCTTTATTACAGTGTACATCTCAACCCCCCCCCCCCTTTTTTTTTTTTCTTTTGCACTTGCCGACGGAACTCTCACAAGGTTCCCGCAATGCCACTGCCTGATTAAACGGAAAATATAAAAAAAAAAAAGTGCGAGGGAAGGAAAAACGCAGCTACAGTCTAAGATACTAAAAGTATTAAAAGATAAAAACAACACTCTTCTAATTTCATTCGGGTGCGAGGATGGCTTCCCCACATGTCGAAACATCCAGCTTTTCTTGCTTTTTTTCAAAAAATAAAAATATAAATAAATGACAATAAAGAAAGACATCCTTTTATTATTTACCCGTGAGGACAGCCTAAAAAGCACTGGCTCTGTTCGTCCTTCAATGAGCCCCCCTCTTCCCGCCCTCCCCTCCTCCCCCCCCACAAAAAAATAATAATAAGAAACGTAACGTAGCCGGCGTGACAGTCGCTCAGTGTTTCGACGCTCACGGACTCGCCCGCCTGTCAGCCACTCTATAAGTGAAGGTTGCCGCGAAACACAAAGAGGACCGCGAGATCATGTAGGCACGGTCAATTGGGACGCAGCACAGGCATTCTCTGGCAATAAGTGGCACATCGCACGCGGCTCATATTCCCGCGCAAAATGACCCGCAAACGGAATTGAGCCGTCCTCGCTATGTACGGGAAATATACCGGCAGCGAAACGGCCGGTTTTCTATTCTCTCTGATCCTTTCGCATTCTCCATATGAAGAGGCGCTAACGCGCAGCTGTCCGCGCCCCATTTAAAGGAGCAATATGTATCGACAGCCTTGTTTCTTGTTTATTAAATTATGTAAGCTTGGCGTAATCAGGCTGGGAAATATTCTTTGCGCAATACATCACCATCAACTTTAGATGTGAACATAGGCAGTATTATACTGTATACGTGCCGCAGGGAGCCCCGTAATAGTTTCGTACAAAACGCCGCCTGCTTTAACCTTCAACCTCCTGAAATCACCGCCACTTTTCGTGTATATTCCTACGCAATTTCAAACTATTTTAAGACGTCACGACCAAAGTGAGGTTATGGACAGCAGCAAACGAGAAGCAATCGCCCCACGACGATGATGAGTGTCCCCTGTAGAATGTGGTTATGGCATACGTTCACATGTTCACAGCGCTGAAGAACTAACACACAAACATGAAAACACGTTTGTGCATGCGTCCGCGTGTGACCCGTACTGAAGCATTGGTCGTTCACTTCGTTACAAGCGGTCGTACTCGAGAAGCGCAGCATCGCTTTTGTGGTTTTGCGCATCGCAGACGCACGAGGCCGCGGCCCCAGGACCTTCTCTTCTGCGAAGGACCTGTCACCTAATTGCCCTAAAGCATTCTGAAGAGCAAGCCTCTCGTATGAGAGGCTTGTATGACGGGCAGTTACAAGCAGTTTCTTCTTTGCCACATGTGCTGAAATTTGCACTCTCCGCCATCCCAATTAGGAATGAAAGGTTGGTAAAACGATCGCCCATTCACTGGAGGTGAGCGCGCGTTTCCTCCCCTAGCCCGGACGTTGCTGCGCACGACTGTGCTCGCGGGTGCAGTTTGGGCGATTCGAGATGGCTTGTGACTGCATGTGTGCTGCTTTCCCCTCAAGCCTAGCTAGAGGCGTGGCAATATCAAGTTTCGGAGACTCGTTATAAAGCCAGAAGCCGCAGTAACGTTCGCTCCCCTCTGTTTGTGCTCTTCATCACGCCGACGCTGTGACAGGGAGTGTTCGCGGTCATCGAGCGAGATCTGCTTATGTTTGCCTGTGCACGCGTGGCACCATGCTTGTTAAATTTATTTAGTAAGCCAATGCTAACTGCAATTTATACGACCAATAAATCTACGAATCTTACTTCGTGTAGTCTAATAACTTGTTATCGCTATAGTGCTTCGACTTCCGGGCGAAACTGCGACGCAGCACATTGACGAGCACACCTAGCAGCCGACAAACAGCCGGTTATAAACACTCCGTTCTCCCTAGATCCCTAGGTGAGGGAAAAACGGCGGTTCACCGCCGATTCGCAGCGTCAAACGTCAACGCAGTCGACCCGCCGGTTGTCCATTATCTTGAGTGTTGAAAGGCGCGTCTTATGCCCCAACCACTGGCACGCGCCGAAAGCTTCGGCGCGCGCTGGCAAGCGAACGCGTCGCTTCGCTTCCGCTGGAGGGAAAGGGCGCGCAACCACTGGAGAAAAGCTCCGACGCGCGCCGAAGCTCGCTCCTCGGCTGCGGCGCACTGTTGCTGGACTATTCCGTCTTCATCCGTCAAAGTCCGGCCTAAAACAGCCTGCTGTAAACTAAGCTTGAAACAATAAGTTAGTGATCTGTATGTGCTTTTAGATATAAAAAACACGTTTGAATAATGAATATACACCTGCCGCAAGTTCGGTTTTATTTTTGAAGGAACAATAGTGTACAAAATATCGACATCAGCGCTCGCGCGTTGTCTGTCTGCAAGATCGCTTTGCAAACACCTGCACGACGATGCCATATATCAAAAACTGTTGTACCATTTCATTCTTTGGTAGCTTATTGCACAGCCAACTATGTAAGAATTAGGCGTGCAATGTATAACTGAAAAAATCTGTGTTGGAAATATTGCCACGTAGTAGTGACGGTAAATAAATAGTGCCGGCGCAATCGCAACGATAGCGGCGAGCAATGTCGGCAATCGTAGAAAATCTCATCTGCGGGTCAAGCGCGTCGGTTTGCATACGTCAGTCGTCGAAAGTTACAGCCTATTCGCTGGTGCCCGCGCGCCTTCCAGAAACTACAACACAATTCGTGTCGCGTATGCAATCAGATTAGCAAGGTTCGTCGACAACAGACAGAACCATCGATAACATTCGCGAAACTTCCGATACGTTCAGGCGCATCCTGCACCGAGCGATAACGTTTAACATTTTTTAGCCGGTGAAATACGGTAACCGGATACAGATAAAGCATCCGTGTCAATATAATTATGCTTGTTGGTGCATGAGAGAAACGTGAAAAAGTGGGTTCTGAGAAAATCAGCATAACAGAATTGAAACACCTGTAGCACTCACAAAAAAAAAAAACTAGAATAGCTAAAATGTATGTAATTCGTATCTTGTCTCCCCCCAATTCTTGATTCTGCCAAATTTAGCCCATGGAGCACCTCTATTATTTTAGGTTGTTTTGATGCATCAACACCGCATCCGGAGGCCTTCACATTGAGTGTATTGCTACAAAACATTTTCACAGTGTAAGGACCATGTTCTATTGTAACTGGTTTCTACATATCAAGTTTGCCTTTCTTTACATTAATGAAATGACATACCGTCAGATAATACAAGCTTGAGAATTAGAGGGTTTTAATAGGAGTCTTTCGTTGCCCTTTGCCAAGTCGTACTATTGAAGCACTTATTCGAATGTATGGGAGCAGCTCATTTGCATAGTATAAGAAATATATAAACAGGTTATTTTCACAATTTATACACTTCGTCATCACAAAAAGAAAAATTGCAGTTTATTGTTTTCAGCCTGCTATGATGTTTTGACTGAGAAAGATACATTCAATTTGTTCTGCGAGGCACGCAATAATTGCTGTGGCATATTATTTTATTGCACAACACTGCATACAGTAGCCAGCCATTATTAAAACTCAGAAGAAATCAATAGCACAATGCATATGATCAGGCACATAGCATATTATTGCACTTTCTTAATTCATGCCAGAACGACGACCACAGGCGTCCTTCTCCAACAAGGTCAGCATCCATCGTGAATCCTTACCATCGGGCTTCACACCCTCAGCACGTTCAACCTCAGCTTTGTGGTTTTTAAAGCAACCTCAAGTGCGTCTTACGGTTCCAGGGATAAGAAAGAAGACCGTCCTGCCTACCTTGGCCTTGAAGCAAGCAGCTCTGGATTGTTTGCACACTTTCTATTTTGATCGAGTCCACATATATACGAATGGTTCTTCCACTCAGACCAGCTCCACCAGCGCAGTGGTTATACCATTATGATCACTAAGCATCCAATACAAGATTTGTCACTTGACAACATCGACCGGTTCGGAGCTTGTTGCCCTCCGAGGTGCCGTTGATTATATTAATAACCAACCGGCTAATCGGTGGGCTATATTCTGCGATTCGAAGGCGGCCTTACAATGTCTTCTGTCATCTCTTTGTCGCGGGTCATGTGAACAACTCGTGTCGGAGATACGAGAAATGCACCATCACGTGATCAAGAAAGGACACGACGTCGTGTTTCAGTGGCTGCCTGGTCATTGCGGTATCTCCGGCAATGACCTCGCTGACGAAGCTGCTAGGAAAGCCCACGAAGGAGCAACCCTTGTTTCTATACCTTTATCGCGGACCGACGCAGCCCAACACTTAGGCAAGCTAGCGCATTTTTTTGACATTGGAAAAGTGGCACACACGTGAATTCACTCAACATCGATTGCATTCCCTCGATCCCTCTATGCAACTGCGGCTGTTACCAGGTCTTCTGCGAAATGAGGAAACAGTGCTGTGCTGCTTACGTTTGGGCGTCGCATTCACCAGTGCATATGCATTTTTGATTGGAATGGCTGATAGCGCCGAGTGCAATGCCTGCGGTGTCGAGGAAACCATAGAACACCTAATGTGCTACTGCCCATCTTTTGAAGATGAAAGGCAAGACCTCTGCAGAGCTCTCAATCAGCTAGATGGAAAGCCGTTCACCTTGAACAAGATCTTGGGAACATGGCCTCGCATATCGCAGCTACAAAAGGCCACAAAAGCGCTGCTGCGATATTTGAAAGATACCGGATTGAGTCAGCGTCTGTGATCCAGACTGAGTGACCGACTGATATCCCCAGTGGACTTTCTCTTCTTTTAATCTTTCCATCCCCCTTTCCCTTTCCCCAGTGTAGGGCAGCCAACCGTGCTCAGTCCTGGTTAACCTCCCTACCTTTCATCTATCATTTTGTCACTCTCTTCTTAATTCATGCCCTTTTCTTAATTGCACGAAAGCTACTGCACTAAAATAGTATACTAGTACATACTTAAAAAGCACAATTTTATACTACGATAATAATCAATCATTCAAATTTTTATTGTAGTGCCCAGGAACAGCTAGAGAGCCTTTGTACTGGTGCACATAACGAGCACTATGTGAGACAAAATGTAGAGAAAACATCAATGTAGTAGACAAAAAAATGGAAAATAAAGAAACAAATAGGGAAAAACGGAAATGTGGAAAAGTAAAAGGAAGTTAATCCTACGTGAGTATCTACAGATACACAATACACAGGAAATGAACTCTGAAGTATGTTTTGGAGTCGAGTCTTATTAGCACAATCTTGTAACAAGCCCAGGCAACGAATGTGGAATGCTACCTGGTATACTGTTGCGGCACAAACAAATGCATATGATCAAGAAGCTTTAAGGAATGTATAATGTCATGGACCACCTTATACAGGAACAAAAGGTGCAATTAATTAAGACTTGAATCTAGAGGTGCGATTTGAAGTATACTTGAGAAGGCTCAACTGTGGTCACCAGAATGCAAGAGTGGTGCTTGAAGATAGACATCAATTTATTCTGGATGCGTTCAATGAGGTCAGAATTAGATTTGCTCATTGCACCGCCCTCCTACAGAGGCATACTCTAGTAGTTGGAGGCACACAGCAGAATTTCAGAAACACAACAGGTGAGTGGAAATCATGCAATATACGGCATGCAATTCCAAGAGCGTGAAGGGCATCTTGTGTAATTATCTATGTGAAGAGAAGCTTAGCATTTTGTCGAAGTACACACCAAGATCTTTCATTTCATCGACCCTAAGGAGTGGAGCATCATGTAGGGTGTATCAAAATTTCACATGGTGCGTTTTTTGGATATAACTTAATGCCATAGTGTTGGAAGCATTTAAGAGTACTTATTGCTTCTGTACCAGTTTGAGAGTGAAAAACTGTCTTTTTGGAAGTCGATGCAGTGGTGAACACTGTTGACAGTCTGAAATAGTCTGAAAGTCTGAAATGTCGGCACACAAAGTCATGCTGTTCATTTATTAAAATGCTCTTAGCACTAACAGAAAGCGAGGAATCCCATATCCATTCGAACACCTGAAGCACTGAAGAGGATAGATATAGGTCGGCAGTTAGTAACTGCACATCTAGCTCCTGATTTGTACACGGGCAATGTTCATGCTACCTTCCGAGTGCTAGAAAAGGTACTAGACTTTAGGGAACTATTGAAGATGCTTGTGAGAATGAGGAACAAGTATGCTTCCATGTGTCTTAAACCTTTCAGACACCACTTTATCCCGTTGATTGAAAAGTTGCTTTCACCACATCTCTTGCATCCTCAGAATCGTAGAAAGTGTACAGCTGCAGCAAATATTAAGAATTTTCAATTGTTTAGCGAGTTTTGTCAAGTTTACAAAATTTCGACTCCATGCGAAAACTCACTACAGGAACACAAAATATGAAAACATGTACTATTTCGTGTTTTGAAAAGCTTGAAAAGCACTTATGCAGCCACTTGACAATTATGCCTGGTGCACGACATGGTAAAAAACAATGAAAGAAGTGAACCCGCTACATACAACATACTGACACAGAGTAACAACACCCAGCCGTCTACCTTCCCACTCATTTTGTTAAAACATTCTGCACATTATTCAAAATTGCAGCACAGTTCCAATAATAAGTGTTTCAAGATGTATGAAACACATTTTAAATACCATTACTTTCATCAGTGCTTTTGCTATTGATGCACGCTCCTGCTGTGCCCAATTGTGTAGACAGCATCTCAAAGGGTTAAGCTCTGTGGAGGAAATACCATCAACACCACAAGAAAGGGAAAGTTTAAGGCACTTCATATACTTGGAAACGAGGTTTTCATTGACTGTTAGCATACACTGCGCCAGACTGAGAAGGAAGGTTACTTGAAGCATATTTCACACCATATAGCAAACAGAAATGTTCTGCAAAGGCATCAGCAGTGTTCGAGACAACACCACTATGTTCATGAAGAAGACGTACATCTTTGGCACTCCTTTTAGAAGAGAGAGCCCACAAAGCTCCAGAAATATTTTGAATTATGTGTCATGCTGGCTTCAACACAATCAATGTGGTCAAAGTGATGATTCTAATAATAATAATAATAATAATAATAATAATAATAATAATAATAATAATAATAATAATTATAATAATATTAGTGGTAACTTGGCACACTAGACTAAAAAGAAGGCTGATGACTGTATGTTAGAGCATCTGATAACCAGCCATCTAAAGCAGGAACTTGCAGGATGCAGAAGACACTTCCTTCCCCTCCACGTGCACACACACTTGCTCAATAACACAGCACGGCACACACGCACACATTTGACAGGTGCACAACACACAGGAGTGCCAATGAAGTCTGGTTCCAAGGAAGGAGAATCCAAATCGCCAGGGGGGTGGAGAGAAAGCTCTGCATGCCAGATATAATCATGGAGTTGTGGTGTCGGGCCATAGAGGCGTGATGAGGGCTCAGGCTGTGCTGACCACTTGTTCAGACGAACTGAAGAAAGATTAGTGCTGTCCAGAGAGACGTCAAACACCCTGCAGTATAGACTAGTGCAATGTTGCGTTGGTATTGCAGGGTGTGCTACTTGAGGGGTTTGAGGCAATCGTCGAAGGCTGGCATGAGCTTGTGACAACAGAAAAGACGGGTGTAAAGGGTGCGTATTGTCCGGCGCTGAACAAGCTTAAGCTTGTTAGCGTCGCGAGTTTGGTACGGGAACTATACTGATGAGCAGTACTCAAGTCGTGATAGAATGATAGAAGTGTAGAGTGCTCGGAAAACCTTAGGTCATCAGGGAAGGGAGACACGGGACAGAAACCCAAGAAAGGGCCGGTGCTTACATACAGTGCTGGTGACATATGCGGAAAAGTTGAGAGAACAGCTAAATGCTACACCCAGAATGGGAAGGGCCCGAACAGTCTTTACAGAAGTGCCTCCAAGGAAGAAGGTTGGATGTGCAGCACTTTCGTTGTAGCTGATACGCATGGCAGCACTTTTTACGGTGCTACTACAACGTTTGATATTGTAGGCCCAGTCGTTCACCTTTACGGAATGTATTTATTGTAAGCACATATGCTGTGCATCGGCATATTGTTGTTGTGGAAGCGTTAACTTGTTAATCAAACACATTCTCCGCAGATGCATTAGTAACTTGGTCTTGAGTAGATCTTTGTCCTGACTACAATTTATAGTATCGCAGCAAGAAATATTTTAGTAGAGGCTGAAGGGATTCCAGCAGTTTAAGCATACTGACTGCACAAAACACTGATGACACCTTTTCACCTTCCCCACAATGCACTCACACCATCTACACTTTCCATAAGCAAAAAGTGAGATAAAAAATCAATTACAGTTTCATTGACTCAGTACTTGCTGCTTCTGAAGCGGGCATCGAAGCAAGCGGGCATCGAAGCAATCGTGGTATACGCTGCTACATGCATAGGTCTTGCCTGATGCAGGTCCTGCTATGCACTGCACACAGGGCACACGTTGCAAACAGATAATTTCTTTTCGCAGTGCTCAACTATAACGACACACTGACTTAAACATGACTGCGTTGTGACGTATGCTTCAGTGCGTCAGTGTTCTTGATTGCTTCACGAGCGATTTATGCCCAACTAGCCCAAAAGACGGTCGCACTTGAAAGAAGTGAGTGAATGAGTACAGTGAACTTGTACTGAACTGGATTCACATGCCGAATAAAAGAGCGCAGTGTCATCTGAAACAGGCGGCACGGCTGATTATGTAAGTACTTCCAATTGTTCGGCTACTAGTGTAGTTCGCTTTCGGGAGTTATCTTTACCACTGGAAACAGCGCAGAGCTTGCCCGTTAAACTTGAATCAACCGACACCACACGAAACACACCGCGGTTGACCAACCCAACTTCCACACGGTTCATTCACCACATCACAGGTCACACGAAGTCAAGAGTGCCATATTTTAAATCACTGCAGCACCAAACGGACCTGAAAATTCATTTCCTTCGACAGATTTCTCAGGTGAGTTCGTTCACTCGCCAGTTACGAACTCGATGGACGCGCTAGGCCTACGCGTAACGTAAACAACATCGGCGATAGGCGAGTGTTGATTATCCAGACTTCGGAGCTCGTAAACATGTTTCCATTCGTTTTGAGCACAACAAAATGCACATACAACAAGCACAGACGTTGCGGCAATCGTGATTCGGTTGGCTGTTTTAGCAGACGATCGTACCGAGCCCGGCGGAACCCAGTGGGCAGGTTGGATTAGCCGGCGTCGTTCGAAGTCGCTTCGGATCCACGTCGCACTGCCACAACCCACGGTCGTCGGTCGGTTGATCGTGTCGTTGTCGGCCTACTATTACAACACTGTCTTTCAGGAACACTGTCGCGCGCGTCGTGCGTCCAAAAAACTCGGACGATCGTTGGTGCCGGCGTCTCCGCACGGTCGGCCATTACAGGCCTAGCAGCCGGAGGCTCCGCAGCCTCCGATTGGTTGACGCCTGCGAGGCGTCGCAGCCTCCCATTGGTGCACGCCGGCGCAGCTTCGCCGCGCGCCGGCAAACTTCTAGCATCGGCAGTAGACATAATCGCTGCGCGACGTTCCGCTTCACCGAGTTCCCGACCGACGCTTTGACGCATTTGACCCTTCGGCGCGCGCCGAAGCTTTCCAGCGCGTGCCAGTGGTTGGGGCATTATTCCCCGAGCTGACCACCGCAGCGTGGCCGCCGGTTGTCCATTGTCTTGCGTCCTGCAGTCACCACGTGTGTCAGCAGACTGTGACGAATCCTGGGGCCCACGTACCGCAAAGCACTCTTTTGTTAGCGAAGCTATTCTTGCTGCAGAGAAACCATACCGGCGGTGGCGGGTTCAGTAACAATAGTTGGTCCGCCGATCGCGTTTAGTCACAACGGCGCCGAGGGGGTGTTGAAGCGGCACCTCGAGGTCCCCACGAAATGAGTCACCGCAGCAATTGTGATAGGCTTCCATGGTTCTCCTCGCAACGCTCGCAGCTGCAGCTGGCTGAGAAAACTTGCATGTTGCGACCTCGGCAGGCCATTCCTAACAAATGTTGCAGCCTGAATGGAGTACAGTGCGTTAGCGAAAACCCAGCTGCATTTCCGACAGCTGATCGCACAGAAGCAAGGCAGAAGATGTAATGGTTTCGTATTCGTGCGCTTTCTCATTTTTGTAGAGCAAACTGCTTCGCCAAAAGAGTCAATACGAGGCCACGAAAGCGCCATCGATGTCTTACGGCCGGATTACCGTTTTACCGCAGCCGTGGACGGCAATGGATGGATGGATGGATGGATATGATGAGCGTCCCCTTTGGAACGGGGCGGTGGGTTGCGCCAACAAGCTGTCGCTATTATACTACCTAATGCCATACCTATGTAAAAAAAAAAAAAAAAAAGAGAAAAAAATAAACCACGACGAATTCCTAAAATCAATGTTTCTGAACCTCTATTGTGAACTTTGTCTTTGTACGCCTCCGTTGTTCGTCGTTCCCCTACTTTTCTTCCACTAATCTTCCGATTGCCTCTTACTAATCTCTATTGCGGACATGTTTACTTTCCCCCTGCTCTCGCTGAGCCCAAGGGCTTCAAGGAGGCCAGTGATTCCTAAATCGACCGCTGGGCCGATATCTTCACATTCGAATACAGCATGCTTCTACGTTTCCCTAGCTTTACCGCAGCAAGCACATGCTTCTTCCTTCTTATATGTCGCTTTATAAGTGCGTGCTCTAAGGCATCCTGATCTCGCTTCGAAAAGTAATGGGCTTCCCTTTGGGTCATCATAAATTGTTTCTTTTTTTTATTCGGTTTCTCTCTGAAGCAGTTACGCGTGGCTTGTTTCTTTTTCATTACCGCCACCCGTGAGATTATTTCCGCCTCTCTGATTTTCCGTGTGACGTTCTTTGTTGCTGTGCTGCTCACCATACAGGTTGCATACTTGCTGATAAGCTTCCTAATTCTTTTCCTCCACTGTGAATCAACGTTATTCATGTACAAATACCTGAGCACTCTCCCACCCCATTTAGTTTCTTCCATATTCCTCAGTCGTTTTTCATAATTAATTTTACTGTGAGCTTCCCTCACTTCAAAACTTGTCCAGGCCATATCTATCTGCACAGCTCAATTTGTAGTCTTCCCGTGAGCGCCCAATGCCATGCGTCCCACTGACCTTTGGTTGCCATCGAGTCCTGGTTGTACCCCTGACTTAAAGCAAACAACCGCATTTCTAACTGTATGTCCTGGAACTATTACGCGTTTCCACAATACCAAAGCTGGCAGCCAAGAATACTATAGCTGGTAGCGACATCTGGCAACGCTTTGCGCAACTAGAAGGCGTATGAAAAAAAAATACGAAAAAAAAAATCTCTCGCGTGAGTTTTGTCGTTGACGGAAAATGAGAAGAAGACTACAAGCTAACCATGATGTCGCTACTAACGCTTTACACCAGCAGTCAAGTAGGATATGGTGGGCCACTACTTTTGGCTTAAGTTTTGTTTACATTCTGGTGAAACCCTGCGTCACTACCAGCGTCGTTGCTGCAATACTACACCTCTTGCTAAACCGGTATACCGCAAACGCTAATGCATTTACGGACAAGCTAAAATCAAAGCGGAGATGGTATATGGAGAACTATGTCATCATTGCAGTTGTTAACACTCTGTGCAGGGTTTCCGCGCGCGCAACAGTGACAAGGGAGGAGCGTCCACTCACATGCTGGTGTACAGGCTCTCGTATCCCCAGTTGTCCTCATGCTGGTCATACATGCGGAGCGGTGTGGTACTCAGCGCCCTCTATACAGATGGGGCGCACTCAGGGGGGTCCGATGTGGCATCCCTCTCAACGATCTCAGCACATCGCCTCGCCTGCACCCTCTGGGCCACCTGAGAGAAAGTGAAAAACGACGTCCGGTCAGTACAGGTGGCAGCAATTAAGCCTCCCACCGAGAAACACCATGAGAACAGAAGAGTTGGGTTCTTGGCGGCGAAACAGCGTCGCAAACGCTTCCCCTGCTGCGTCCTGTTATGGTTATCTATTTACTTTTCAGGTAGGTTAGTAGGCTTAACGTACGCTTAACTAAGGGCGTAGACGGGGAAGTTAAAAGGAACAAGCTTTTTGTAATTACAATTCACTTTTAAACATCCCAACTACCCGCTGTGCAGTGCGATACAACACGCGCATGTTTTATTTATTTATTTATTTCAGCAATGCCGGTCGAGGTTCAGGCCTTAGGCCGGAGTGGGTTACAATTGTTTTCATACATACAACAGACGTACAGTAAACAGATATGAAAATATACAGCAATAAACATTAATAATTGGAAGATTGCAACAACAAGCTTACTTAGTAAAAACATTGTACGGCGAAGTTACAAAAAGATGAACTATATATACAGAGAGACGCAAAAAAGTGACATCAAGGCTCATATAGTACACCTGAGTTGTGTGCTTTGGAATGTACGTACGTGGAATGTGCGGAACGCTGCTTAATCCTTCTGGCGGAACCTCATTGACTCACGCCATCTGAACTGTCCGCTACTGAGCCTTTTGAACACATTCTAGCTATACAGGTTGAACAAGAAATACGCTGAAATAATTACGCAATTAACGAGGAAAACGTCAAATGAGGCAGCGTTACCTCACTAAGCCAAAGTGCACCCAGCTAAACAAACTCCCTGCAAGCATTACTGATGCAAGCTTATGATTAGCGCAGCCAGCATAAAAATTTGGAGGACGCTTAAGCTTCGCCTTTAAGAGTGCAACGCGATTAGCATTCAAAGATCCCTGGCTGCTTCTCGCACGCTTCCCTGCAACTGCAGCTTACGTAACCGGAATGTTTATTGGGAGACGCTGGCAGCGAACTATTTATATTGAGAAGACAAGCTTTCTGGTATAAACGCAGCCTCTTGCGTGGGCCGGTCCCGTAGCTTGTGCACATCCTAGCCAAAGAAAGTACATCATTTACAGGTTTGTATTATTGTTTCGCGCATTTAATGTTCAAGTCTGAGAAGATTTAACATAAAAGCCATGCGCTGTCGATGTATCGTTTGGTTACATACGGCGATGGGCGTTCATTCTAAAAATTCCGAGGAATAACTTTGTCAAGAATGTAAGACAAGGTATGAGCAACTTTAGCGATGGAATGGTGTGGCAACATAACCGACATTTGCCGCCTGTCGTATAGCAAGGCGTGGCATATACAGGGCGCTGTACCTTATACTGTACTTTTCGTTCATACCACACTTGTAAGCGTGCCTACGGGTGAACAAATTTCCTTGTCAGTAACCAAGGATTTCGAAAAAGTGTTTAGCCGCAGCTGAATGAAACCAACGACATATGGTTAGCCGTTCTGCGGCGCTTTTTGGAGCATCTTTATATCCCTCTTAATTAGCTAATTCTCTAAGATTAATTATGCAAAATGTTTAATAATCACTTTAGGGCCAAGTGCGTTTCGTTGCGTTGTAGAGGGGCTCCAGAAACGACCGATCCAATTTCTTGTGGCAACGTAGTACATGCTGCGTGGCGATTTTCTTTTCGGCGTTGAAAGAAAGCCCGCGAAATATGAACCGAAAGCACGCGACTGCGCTCGTGCGCTATCGTATTGCAGCGCTCCCAACCGTGCGTCGAGCCTTTCGCTTATCAGGGACGACGGCGCTTCCTTTACCGCCACCGCCAAACATGCTGACTCACTGTCAAGCCGACGACTAAGCCGCGGCCGTTCACTTCGCCGAAACTTCGTAGATTCTTTCGCACGAAACTCGGTTGAGAGCGCTGCAAAACGATAGCGCATCAGCGCAGTCACGTGGTTTTATTTCATATTTCGCGGACCTTCTTCAAACGCCGAAAAAAAAAAAAAGACACCCTACGCAGCACGTACGTTGCCGCAATAATTTAGATCGGTCGTTTCTGAATCCCCTTTACAACGCCACGAAACGCACTTGGCCTTAAACTGAATATTAACAATCTTGCATAATTCTTCTTAGTTAATTAACGAATCAAGCGGAATACAAATATACTCTAAGGAGCTCCGTATGACAGCAAACGATATGCCACTGGTTCCATTCAGCTGCGCCTAAACCCCCCCCCCCCTCCCTTTTTTTTTATTTCCCTGACATAAGATACGTGAAACACCCTGTAGATATAGTTAAAATATATATACGGAAATTTTTCGCTCACGCACCACTCCGCCGACGCCTACATCGACACCGCATTTTTTACTACACGGCTTCCTTAGCGCCATCGCGTTATTAAAACGTGAAGAGTTGCGAACGCAAAATCCCAGTCGAACTATAGCGGCACAAACTTTTTTTTTTTTTACGAGGTCAAGCATTATCTTTGCGCCTATCCGATGACATAGCGCAATGGCTGACCTTCTGATGTACTAATTAATAAATCAATTCTATTATTTATTTATTTATTTTGTCTGCTACCGGGGCACGTGTGCTGGTATCCAGTCAGTCTGAGCTCGGCGCATGCACTGTCCGTCTTTTATTTTGGTCAGTTAATGTGCCCACGTTTAAAATGTTAAAAAAAGATTTTTTTTTTTTGACGACCCGTAAATTACGTGATAAGCTTGTGATGTGTGAAGTACGCGAAAAGTGCCGTGGCGGAAGAAGAGAACAACAGATTGTTTGCGCGGAGGCGAATTCAGTGCTGAATGATTAAAGACGACGACGTCGAGGAGCGTCCAGCACACGCGTCGCAACAAGAGAGAAAGAACAAAAAGGAAAATGATCCAATCGGGAAAGTGCATGGAGTTCTGAGAGACAGTTACTGCGCTGCACTTTACCCCATGTTTTTCCTTCCCAAACAAGAATCTCTCTCTCTCCCAGGGGTCAGTCAGGAAAAGGCAAATCGGCCAGAGTGGCAGAAAAGCGAGGCGCGCTGGCGGAAGTCAGAGCGAAAGAGTTCGAGGAAGCGACGCAAGGGTGAAGACCGCGGCCACCGGACCGGGAGCTGGAGACGGGCCGTAGGGTTCCGGACCCGAGCCTCCAGGGCTTCGGCCGACCGGGGCCTCCTGCCATCTTCTTCCCATGGGCGTCGCTACTCTCCCCCCAGCACGGACTGGTATACACTTGGCCGGCGAACTTCCTCTGCCCGCAGGCAGAGTGCGAGCAGTCGGGCTACGGGCCCGAGTTTGCACCCAGCTGCCTGGCCGAGACGCAGCCTCCAATCTGCCCGTGGCGCCAAGCCGCCTGCGTGTCCTCTACGAGCCGGAGCTCCCACGTTCTGGACGTTCGCTCACCGGTCAAATACGCCGACGCTGTGGGGAGGCCGACGCCACTTCTTTCGCCGCCTCGACTGCGGCCCTCCGCGTCGAACTGTGGCGCGCACGCTCACACTGATTATCTGCACTTAACTGGAGTGCGGTGGCTACTCTTATAGCTCTTACTATATTTTGTTTCTGGTTACGAGTTTCCGTCGAGTGTGTTTTTTATGTGTTTCTATTTTCGTTTGTTACGTATATAAAAGCTTCGTATGCGTTTTGGAAGAAACGGCTTTGTCCCCAATTGAGTTCTCGGAGGCTCCGCCTCAGGGAACCGTCTGCAACAATTAAAGAAAAAGAACCTACATCACAATGACGCGCAACGAGCGCGTCCGGAATTACCCCAAATTGTATCCAAATGTGCTTAAAGGGAACTAAAGTGAACTTGCAGCAGAGGGATTACAGTTATCCATCCACTGAAATCGCTGTTTAACAGGGCATAATATACCGCAAATCACTTATTGGGGGGAAGAAAAATGAAGAGCAGTGGTCGCGGGCAACGCCGCGACCACTGCTCGGCCACATTCATCACTGCAGCAGTGATCAATGTTGCAAGGAAGGAAAAAGTGGAGAAGGAAAGGCAGGGAGGTTAACCAGTTTAGGAAACGCGCAGCACTTATAGGCCAATTCCGCACTTCGGAAGTGCTGATTGCCCCTTTTTTTATTTAGCCACGAGTCAAACCTCTTTGTTCCGGGGGAAGAAAGCGGGCGGCGTATGTCTGCGCGGAGACGCAGGAAGGTTTGCAGTCTGTTTCGCGACAATTGACTGCATGAAAGATCGTGCGATGATATTCCTCAAGTGCGCGTGCTTTAATGTCATCATCATCATGGCTACGCCCACTGCAGGGCCAAAGGCCTCTCCCATACTTCTCCAACTACCCCGGTAATGTGCTAATTGTGGCCATGTGGTCCCTGCAAACTTAATCTAATCCGCCCACCTAACTTTCTGCCGCCCCCTGCTACGCTTCCATTCTCTTGCAATCCAGTCCGTAACGCTTAGTGACCATCGGTTATCTTCTCTCCTCATTACATGCCCTGCACGTGCCCGTTTCTTTTTCTTGATTTCAACTAAGATGTCACTAACTCGCGTTTGTTCCCTCACCCAATCTGCTCTTTTCTTATCCCTAAATGTTACACCCATCATTCTTCTTTCTATAGCTCGTTGCGTCGTCCTCAATTTGAGTAGAACTCTTTTCGTAAGCCTCCAGGTTTCTGCCCCGTAGGTGAGTACTGGTAAGACACAGCTGTTATACACTTTTCTCTTGAGCGATAATGGCAACCTGCTGTTCATGATCTGAGAATGCCTGCCAAACGCACCCCAGCCCATTCTTATTCTTCTTATAATTTCAGAAGAATAAGAATGGGCTGGGGTGCGTTTGGAGCATAATCGTTTTTATGTTCGAGTTCCGTTTATAATCATGTTTATGTTGAGATCTGTATCAGACAAGCATGACGTTAGGGTTCAATGAACCATACTCTTTCGAATTAAGCATAGTGTGGTTCCAGCGCTACAACGCACAAAATTTCTTATTGCATTGCGTATTGCATGAAGTTTTAGCTTGGCGCCATGTCCAATCGCGCTACTCAAGGATGCGTAAAAACCGCAAATGCTTTTGTGAGACAACCAATTTACAGACTTCAATTAAATTTTCATTTTTTTATTGCATTAGAGAGAGAAAGGTAATTTCATTGTTCCTCTAGGAAACCCAATATTGATTTAGGGACTGGACTGTCTTACGAAAGTTTCGGGAATATTGCTAAGTTCCAAATAAACTGAAGCGAAAAGTTTGCAAATCCGTAACTTTTCTCCAGAGACGGATATCGAAGTCCCGTAAACTACACCTGCTAAAGAATCTAACGAGGATAACTTTGATATGTGAATTTATAGCCAGCGTGAAATTGCTACAATGTTTACAAGCGTTTTGCAAAAGTCCTACTCACGAGTTAGTGGTAAACTTCAGAACAGCCGGCACATCACAAATCAAATTTGTCCGCTTTAGATATATTGTTAGATTCAGTTTACTTAATTATTGTGCAGTTCTTTTCAATGCTGAGTTACATGGTGGTAAATCTGATACCGCATATATATATGTTTCGTTGTGTACGATTTGTATAAAACAATGGACAGCATAAATTTTTAAAAATTCGCTTTCTACGGTCACTGGATCTTAACCTTTTCTTCTAAATACCATAAACTTAATTAAGATCGGTGCAGTGGTTGCCGAGGAAATCAATTTCCCCGTTTCCATGTGTTTAGATAAAAGCTCCCGAGCTAAAGCTTTTCAAATGTCAGCACAGCATATCTGCTTAATTAAGAAGTTACACAGAAAATTACATAGCCAAAAGGGTGTATCGAGCCCCCCTCGCCCCGTTGCAGAGAAAAACAAACAAACAAATAAGCAAACAAATAAATAAATAAGACAAAAAAGATAGCGAAAAAGAGCACCCGATGTCACACCGTGCTATATGCCAATGCGAAGCAATGATGAAAATGCCGTGATCGGCTATTTTTTATGAATGCTGGCTCACCGTGAAGAAAACACCACGCAGAGACTGTCAAGAATTGGTGGTGAGGTAATCGCACTCTCCGAACCGGAGGGGATGGGGCGACAACAAACCCACCCCGCGTGCGTTTAGTGAGGGTTCGACTGCTGACCGGCGATAAGGTCCACGCCTGATCGACCGTGAACCAGAGGCATGAGACGGGAGGCGACGTACAACACACACACTCAATTTAATACAATAAAATCATGCGCGAGACATGCTCGAAAAAAGAACATACAAAGGGGGGCCTAGTTCGCGGAAGGCGTGCGGGTCACACAACGCACGCCCTGACGCCACTCGCACGACACTAAGCCCACCACGTGGGAGCTATTAACACTCGCGAAATAACAAACAAAATACGCGACAAAAATGAAAAATACACGCGACAATAAATAGGGCCAACACTACACTAAAATAACATACAAAAATAAACACGCGATGGATAAATAAGTGAAAGATTAAACGCGATTAAAGAAATACAGTCCGGCGGAACGTTCTGAGAGCGGGCTGGAACACGAGGCTTAACTGTGGCGTGCTTGCCGAGATCCCGGTCTGAAGAGCGTCGGGCTGCTGGTACCTCGCTGCCGAAGATCCTGACGGACTTGCACCGTCTGTCGGTCGAACGGCGAAGACTTCGGCCTGGAGGTTTCAGCCTGCCGACCACATCTTCAGCTGTCTCCCGGTGCACGACCACCCTCCTCCGTCTTCCAAGCCACTCTGATGGCTCGCCGAGTCGCCTCGTCCTTCGTCACGCTCAGGAGACCCACGTGACCAATCCCGTCGCGTGAGCACGGGCACAATGGGGAACGCTCTCCCCCCATCGCCGTGCAAGCGGCGCTGTAGCTGGGGCGGCACTGGCGGCCATCCCGAGAGGGACGCGGGCATGCACTCTGTGACAGAGACACACCCGGCTTCAATCACTTGCGGCGACTTCTCGGAGGCTTGGAAGCTCGCGAGGGACTGGCAATGTCGAATCACGGTTCTCCGATCGATACGATCGATACCGTGGTCGGAAGAGACTACGCGAAAACCAATTCAAATTTTCACCAGAGGAGCAAACCTCATTTGCCAATTTTCAAAAAATGAATTGTTTTTCTTGGCTAATGCTACAATAATGCACGCTATATATGTACCACATGACGCAAAGCTGAGAGAAAAGGCAGGGAAAACAACAACGACGAAACAACAAACGAACTACAGGCGGTATTCATAAGCATAGAGATACATAAAATCCAATACCAAATGGGATAATAAATATCGCTTGCGCTCCCGCAGAAGCAATCAACCCGACTGGGCGGATGCAGAGTACCTCGTTTAGAACTCATTCGCAGCCTCTTGTCATAGTCGTTGCAATATTGAATTTAAAAGGAAAAAGCAAAAAAAAAAAGGAAAGACTAGTCCTTCCTGCAAGAAAACAGAAGAAGAAAGAAATAGTATCCTAAGAAAGACGATGTCTCTGTAACTGGCAGGCTGCATTGAACGGGAGGGAAAGAAAATGAACGCGGCCACAATTTCGATCAGCCGCTACATATACAGCCGCCTTCGTTTATCCAAGAATTCAAATGCCACTTAATCATCGACTGCGCAGTAAATGAAAGAGCCGACTCATAGACATCCCGTATTTGCAATGAGTGCATTGAAATGGCTTGCCAGTTGTCATTTATAGTCATCGGCGGTATCTCAAGAGCCAACTATTGTTCTTTTTCTTCTTTTTTTTTTTTTAAATACGACATTTTGGACATGTTGGTGCCTTTAAGCGGCGCCGGCTGCTCCTTTTCCGGTAGAACGGACTCGGTGAATCTACTTCAGGCGCCATTGCGCGAGGCATCCTTGCGACGTTATCAACGAAAAGTTTTGATGCTTTCGCATCAAATGGTCCAATGAGAGAAAAACTGGCGCGTAGTCTGGAGCAGCGAAACGACACCCAAATTCCCATTGGCTGCGACGCCACGTCACGAGCGCTCCTCGACGGAGCAAAGCGGGCGAAAGGGAACACCTCATTGATTGACTGATCTCTGCGGTTTTACGTGTTAAAACCACGATTTGATTATGAGGCAGGCCGTAGTGGGGAACTCCGGATTGATTTTGACGACCAGGAGATCTTTAACCTGTCCCCAATGCGCGGGACGTGAGCGTTTTTGCATTTCGTCCCCATCGAAATGCGGCCGCCGCGGCCGGGATTCGATCCCGCCACCTCGTGCTTACCAGCGCAACGCCATAGCCGCTAAGCCACAGGCGGCGAGTAGGGAACACCTGCCGTGGCCTTAGCGCGCGAGGTGTTGCGTGAGGGGAGAGGGCATCGCCGCGACCCCACGTCGCCCTCGCTCTAGGAACCCGGCGCGCGATCCGTATCTCTCCCTCTCTCTCTCAACCCCCCCCCCCCTTGGGCTTAGCTGCTGCGCGCGCCTGCCGGCCTTGGTGGCCGCTGCTGCTTCCTCGGTCTCTCGTCGCACAGGCCGTGGGTGACCTGCGGCGTTGGCACTGCAGGCTGCTGCTTCGTGCTGGCTCGGGCAGCACGTGCCGCTATGGTACATTACTCGCAGCGCAAAACTTGAAGGACCGCTCTGAGGCGTTAAATTGGACATTAATGCTTTCGCATTCACAACTCTTAAATGCCTGGGTGTCCTCGGATTTTTCTTCCTTTAAAATAAGTTTTCGGGTTCTACGTGCCAAAAGCACAATACCATTATGAGACACGCTGTAGTCCCGGGAGGACTCCGGATCAATTTTCACTAGCTGGGTTTATTTAACGTGCACCCAGTGCACGGTAAACGTGCGTTTTTGCATTTCGCCCCCATCGAAATCAGGCTATAGCGTGGCCGAGATTTCATTTCGCGCGCTATAGGGCTTTTTTTCTTTCCTGTTTCCTCGATTTTATAGGGACGATAATGTGTTCGCCAGCTCACAAAACAATGCATTCGACAGTAGCAGATGAGGTCGCATTTTCCGCTCTCCTTTTCATACGAAGAGCTCTGTCTCTCTCTCACCTATATCTCTTGAACACCACGCTAGTGCACGTTTCCTTCCTTCAGGTTTTCAGCGGTGTGAGAAATATAGATGAGTAAGCAAAATAAAAAGCTAAACGACATACTCCTGCCATTACACATGTGCTGTCCCCGTAAGCAAAACCATACGAACCAACGGATCCGTGAAATTCATTGTGTTTCGTATTCTAAATATGTAGCTTCCAAATATGTACTGGAAACCGAGCTTGACTGCGTGAAAACCCGCCGTGCACTCACCAGCTTTTCTTTTTCATTTTTGCACTGGCTCTGCTCACAGGCGTAAGTAAGTTTGAAAGTGATAAACTTTAAAAAATCACCGCCCGAGTACTCCGCACATATGGTTAACCTGCACAGCTCGAACGAGCGGCCCCGGCGTTTATCACTGAGTTAATCCTGAGGGTTCATTAAACGACGGCTTGATAGGCTGCCGGATCCTCGGTACGCAGTTCCTGCTTGCGTCCGGCTGCACGAGC
Organism: Dermacentor andersoni; assembly: GCF_023375885.2. Lineage (NCBI taxonomy): Eukaryota > Metazoa > Arthropoda > Arachnida > Ixodida > Ixodidae > Dermacentor > Dermacentor andersoni. The sequence goes on along the minus strand of NC_092817.1, from coordinate 143,033,783 downwards.
TTGTTCTTGTGCCCGGGCTGCAGCATCGGCACGGCGGAGACGAGCTCGTTCCCCGTTCTGCTCGCGGCGTTGCTGCTCGAAAGCTGCCTGCAGTGCTCATCAGGAGTACGTATATGACGCGTGGCCTGCCCATTTCGGAGCCGGAGAGAAACATTTGTGCACGCGCTCGGCTGCGACAAAGAGCAACGACGTCACTAATGGCGCGGCTAATCCAACACCACACAAGGCCTTTTCACTCGAATCCATGACGTCATGTTACCTGGCCCGACTGCCATAGAATCTAATGGGGATCCTCCCGAGTATTCAACAGTGACTTTGACGTCACCGCTTTTATCACGCCAGCCTTGTCAATGGAAATTTCGGGCCAGGTAGCGTGACGTCATGGATCGGAATAAACAGGCCTTGCGCTATCTAGGTGGTGTTGGCTAATCACGCGCCTCTCTTTGTCTTTCTCCTTTTTTTTCGCGCATGCGCATGGAGTTGCGACGGAGGAGTTTTCGGCGTACAGGCGACCGACAGACGGACGGACGGGCGGACGGGCGGACGAATCGGCTAGCCGCATACAGCTTCGCTGTAAAATAGAGAACCTGTCAGAGATAACGCGTTGATCTCAGAGATAGCAGACATCGTATCTGCGCGTAAATCTTCGGTGTAGAAGCTCCGCTCCAATATTTTCTGGCACGTTCCTTAGCTGACTCCGCAGTTAGCTGCCGCGTCTGTCAAACTACCGTGACGATAACCGGACTGCCGGGGGGGGAACACCGTAGAACACCCTTTTCTAGGAGTTCTCTTGTTCCAATTGGTCCGTGAAGGCGACAGCGAACCAGCCAACAATACTCGGTGCGCCAAACGTGTCTCGCCCTACTGGCGCCTCACGCCTGTCCGAAGGAGACGCATTGTTGGCTTCACGAAGCAATTCGTCGTAGCGGGCAAGGAGAGGCTAGAAGGTCACTACACCCGCTGGCCAATCGTAACACTATTCAATTTCTCTCCACAAATAGCGCGATCCCCAGCAATACAGAAACGGCAAGAGCTAGTATAGTGCAGCAGAAGAAGTAACTTCGCGCCTTAATTATAGAAGCGTTTGTAGCGAAGTACGTGATTGCAGCGCCTCACACCACTAACAGACGACCGAAAATTATGACCCCTCTAGAGTTACTGTATAAGACTCCCAAAAGTCACTATACAGTAAATATACAGTAAATCTAAGGGCCCTAATCCCTGCCGGTGAAGACAGGAAGAGGGAACAAGGGCGTTCTCAACCCACTCTGCAGACGGCGTCGTTCTTGCGTCACGCGCGCGCGCATGCAAATACACATACACGCGCACGCACAAACAAGCTCACTCACTCACTCACTTTCGTAGAGGTCGTAATGACTGCCAGATGTTTTAATGGAGGCAACGCGTCGAATGCTTATTTATTTCATTTCTTTTGATTTGAACCTAAAGGGTTCACATACGGGACTTTACATGAGGGGTGGGCGCATGAATGACGGATAAAGATTGCTGCGTAGAATTTATGAGGAGGACATTGCTTCTTAGATGGTATTCTTGAAATCAGCGGGATCAGGGATAAGAGCTTGGCTGCAGGGAAGGTCATTCCAGTCGCGAGCTGTGTGCACAGAAAATGACTTCTGGAACGTAGTAGTGCGGGCACGACGCGGGATGACGCTGTTATAGGATGGCCTGTGCGCGGTGTTCGACGCACTGGTTAGATGAGCTGGCTGTCTCGGGGTGAACAATGGAAAAACTTGTGATAAAGGCAGAGGCATGAAATGCAGCGACGGGAAGCGAGAGAAGGCACTTGTAACTGAACCTTTACGCTACGAACTATAGAATCACTTTAATACACGCGATAACAACGCGTTTTCACACGGGGCGATTAATGCGGGCCGACCTCATGGGCATTATTTTATAATTGCCGGCAGTGGACACATATTCATAATGCTAAACTATGAAACTTAGGTGACCGTGCTTAGATAAGAAGCTGTGCATGGGCGCCGGAAATCGTCGCACGGAGACAGGTTGCGTACGCTGAAGCACAATGACTAGAAAGAACTTCAGAGGCAAGTGCGCCAAACGAGGCCTGATAAGCGAGTTCGCTGTGGGAAAGTACACCGGCTCCCCTTTACACAGGCCCAAACTCGAGATAACTTCAGCGCTTGCGCTGTGCAGAAGTGCCCGTATAGTTAATTTGGTATGCAGCACCATGCCCCTCGTATTAAATAACGCGCTGGAACAGAATGCACACAGAGATGATTTGCAGCCTGCTTTTAACACCACTTCATCCTTACCCAATCTTACTGAATTCCTAGAAATTCAGGTCGAATAGTTGCGCCTTTAAATGACGAACATTCATTACGTCCAGAATGTTTTAAAAAATGTCGATGGAAGGGTATCTGCTTATTCTAAAAGCGATCGATGTTATTCGACGCATATCAGGTAGCTGTTTATCAAGCATAGTTTAGAATTCTTAAAAGCGTTACCAGACGGACGTACGCACAGTCACAAGCCAAAAAAAAAAAAATGTAAAGAAAAGGTCTGTGAACCATGGGTGCCACAAAACAATTTAACAATTTTTCTTTTTTCTTCGCAACCTGTACGCATGCACGTGGGGATCAAGCGACACAGCCTACGTGCACCTCTTTGACGAACGAAACGCGTTCAGACGATTTCGCGTTGCAGTGTTGCATACTGGAATAAGTATTTATTTTGCTGGTGCCGGCTCCAGAGACTTTTGCTTCCGGTTGTATATGCTGGCGCAACGCGAGCAAATGTGGGTGACGGGTGAGTGACGACAGCAGCGAGGCGATGTGACGACGACGGTGACGACGATAGTACGACGGGTGATGGAGATGTGATGACGACTGACTCCGGTGTAAGAAATGCTATGGTGTTAGTACCGCATAAAGGACGCAACTTTAATCTCATGCGATGCTTAGGTTTATGCAGTAAACCATTCATAAGCTGGGCCGATTTACTATA